>NC_137833.1:42129686-42296562 GCF_963921795.1 Nannobrachium achirus | reverse complement strand
GGGAAATAAAAAGGGGGGAAGAGAACAGCCGAGAGACAAAACGGGGAGAGGGCTCGTCCTTATTTGTTTCACCTGCTGCGTTCCTTCAGCTCCCCACTAATGGCATTCCCAGGGGTATGAGAGAATCCTGCAACCATGCACTGTAGTTTTAAACAACAGGCTGGGTCTACTGTGTTCACACAAGAAACAATACCCATCGCCACACAGGCGCATACTAAAAAACGCAGCCCGCCTGGAATTACAACCCACCAGTTTGGACTCGCTGAGATGGCCAATTTTATTTGACAGACTGCTGTGGAATAAAGACTGCCTTTTATAAAACAAATGCTTCCATTTCTGCAAGGAACTACTCTTAATAACCATCCTTACATTTGATGATAGATCGGATCACCTGCCAAGGTTGAAGTTGTTGATATATTTCTCAACAATGTTAATAAGAAGCTATTAATATTAAAATATCCACTATGATGACATTTTTAATGTCCTTAGATTCATGTGGTTAAATTTAACTTAATTCAAGATGTAGGTACAAAAGTACAGTATATATTTAAAAAAAATAATCAACTGATTTCAGTCACAAAATGTATAGAGGGGTTAAGATTTTATGGGGTATAGTATTGATCGTGTGATCCTTTCATTCATTCATTGCGAAGGTCGCAGTTTAGTATGAGAAACAGGACATCATGTCATCACGCTCTGACAACAGTCACTGTGATGTCAGGGGAACCACACTAACAGAATCCCTTTTATGCATAAAAAGGGATTGTATTATGTCAGATGTAGGATATAGGCGTCATAGGACTTACACATAACGAAAAACTGAGTAAGCATGTTTGGGTTCTCACAGCAAATCTCCATATACAGTACATGGATCTCCATATGGGTACCAGGGGTCTCCATATATGGGTAACTGGTCCGATATACATCACTGGCCAGATGGCCAAGAAATGATGCGACCTCAGTTGTAGCCAGGCTCTCTAATGCAGTAAATGCACACTGTGATATTTTATGTTAGTTTTGGTCTGTTATTTCCGTACATCAGGAAATTGTAACTAGCCCTTGAGCCCAGCATAACTCAAAGGTTTCCAATGGGATGCTCTTTCTCTGTTAACTCTAAACATCTATAAATCTACAGGTGCATGATCAGGGGTAATAAGATTAAATGGAACTATATGGTAAATGTGGCATTTATTTAGTGACTTCGCCAAAGCGATGTACAATGTGCGTATGTATCAATTCTTTAGTCTAATAAAACAATGAAAAGACCAATTAACACGTCATTGGCGGCCAGGCATTGGATATCAAATGACACTTTATAGCAGCAATGGTGGCCAATGTTAATCAAAAAAGTAACAAAGTGCTAGAATAATCACTACTAAAAGTTTTGTTTTATTTACCCAGAAGTCTTACATTACAAACTTGGCTGAAGCGCATTGGACTGCACATTTGGGGCAATAAACCACCACAGTCTCACAGCAGGAGCCACTCAAGGTGCATTAGATCAATTCCTAAACTCTGGCAATCTCCAAGAGAGACTTTTCCAACTTCTGGTGAATCATCTCAAGGACTGTCATTATTCTTGTACATTAACGTCAGACTCAGCTGTGCTACTGTTGGTGGCATTTTAACTTGTGTGAGGCTGAGGCAAGCCGAGGATGCCTTGTATCCCAACAAATATACAGTACGTATACAATATACTGTATAAGTCAATAGGCCACTCAGATATTTTTGCTTTCAGTTCAGACCCATTTCCATGTTGGACCACAAGTCTAACCATCAAAAATATACAGTCAGTAGGTTAATTATTGGCCAATTTCTGTGTCTGAATGGCTAAGATCATGCATCCACAGATCACCTTAAAGAAATCAAATGTAATGATGTTGAATGATTTGTTTTATTAATGCTACTGCGAGCAAAGGCTTGGGGAAGCAGCACGCCACTTCCGAGAAGATTGAGCCGCAGGTACTAGTGAAGGCAGTAATCAGAAACAACATACAGGAAACGAGGATTCAGTGGAGAGGCCGGTCATCCCATTTCATCCTGGCCTCGCTGTGCGAGCCCCTCATTTGAATGTAACCATTCACAGCCGAGCTTCATCAGTATTAATAGGCTGATACCACTGTATTTAGACGTGATGCACTCTTTATACCCACTAAGCATTGACAGCAAATCCTCTGTGTGTGTTTAATAAATCGCAGCAGTTAGGTGGGTCGGCTTAGTCTCAAGTCACCTAATGACTATATTATGAGCCGCGGCATTAAGGGGGATTAATACTAATCTTAGCTGTTTCAGTTTACCCTGGGATAGAGAGGTGGGTGGGTGGACAGGACAACAGATCAGTGTATGCCCCCCCCCCCCCCCCATCCAGTCCAGCAGCCAGTCAGCCTGATCCTAAACACAGCAAAAGCACATTAATGAGGTGGTTTTGCATGCTGATCTCTGTTGAGGAAAGGGCCAATCTCTCTGGGGCTTGATGCTGTTTAGCTAGTCTGGAGCACACACCCACACACACAGACACACACACCACGAGTAAGAAGTATAACCCCATCCATTCCTGAATAGCCCTGTGCTCTGTACGGCTGGGATAAACACCCAAACAAACAGATGCTGAGACTGGATATACAGGACTGAAAGCCAGCTTGGTTTATCTTTTTCTTCTTTTTCACGGTGTGGTTCCTGGTAGGAGGCGAGCCGCCTAGAAGAGGGCCTGTCTGTCTGTCTGTCTGTCTGTCTGTCTGTCTGTCTGTCTGTAGCTAATCTCGCAAACCACTATATCGATCAGTGCCAAATTTCTGTGCACACAGGCAGTAAGCCTTATTTATTTTCCCCCGCATTTTCTGAATTCAGTCTCAGATCCAAAGTCCCGCCCCCTCCATATTTGGGCAAGACTGACATCATAAACATGACGTCAGAGATCCACAAGGAAGCACAATAAATATATTGCAACACAGTTTCGATAGCTATGAGCTAATTTGTGTGGTTGCCTACAGGGCAACCAGACTATAGTTCTTTGTCCAGATGTATTATTAGTGTGGTTGCTATAGGCAACACACTATTGTTTTAGGTCTGAGAACTTTTATGCCTGAGACCTATTTTTTGTTAGCCTTTAAACGGAAGTTATCCGTGTTGTAAGATCAGATATCGTGGACATTATAATGTGCAATCAGACAGGATTGGTCATACTTCATGCTATATTTTTACTATAATTTGATAGGCTAAGCCTTTTTTTCAGGGGATAATTATGTCACATAATGTGTGTACTTCGACAACTTAGTTGGTCGGCACTCTGCAGTTCATTGACCATATTCACATGGCGGCCATCTTGCCATTAGGTTAATGAAATGCCACCCCAGTTGGCTATTATTCCAAACGTAGGAGACGGTGGAGGAAGGAGCGCTTCTTTTCCGTTCACCAGCATCGGCTACTCGCCAGCGTCAGGGTTACTGAGGTTGGGGTTAGGTTTAGGCATAGTTCTACTGAGGTTAGGGTTAGGGTTAGAGTTAGGCATAGTTTTACTGAGGTTATGGTTAGGGTTTGGGTTAGGGTTAGGCATCGTTTTACTGAGGTTAGGGTTTGGGTTCGGTTTAGGCATAGAGGTTCACATTCACACCCGCACGGTCCAAGTGACCACAGCCGAGCACTCCAGACCTCCGCTCCAGCCAATCACAAGCCACGCCTTCTAATTTATGCGACACCGTCTCCTACGATAATCGCCCCCAGTTGCCTCCCGGTTTCAAAGCAAATTTCAAACATGGCCGCCAGGTGAATAATGGTCAATTGCTGAAACAAGCAATGGATATAAGGGTTTCACACGACTTCTCATGCGGTTTACTTTGATGCAGATGTTTGTCAAATGTTTGTCAAATCATAATAATAATGTGCACCAACTTAAGGCTTTCCAAATTAATTGAAACAGCAGTTTAATGTTTTAAGTAACACGTGGGGTTTTAATGTTAACTCATTGAGTGCCACCCTAGTCACCACTAGAGGGCGCCCAGTGGCCATAGAAAATCCCATAGAGATATGCTGGTATATGCAGAAGCCCTGCAGCCATGACTTGCCTGAACACTTTCCTTTGTGCATGTACAGGAAGAGGATGAAGTTAGCTTGAAGTTAGCTATTGGCTACCAAGCATTTTAGAAGCCTTATTTTCGTCAACTTAGCCATGATTAAACCTTGCACACCTCATGCATGGGAAAAAAACAGAGAAGAATGAGCTCTAAAAAATCCAATGCAATCCTGGATTGCATTGGAGTGGATTTGTGCAGTTTGTTCACAGCTTTCAAACAAAAAAATCCGATTGGAAATCCGTTCAGGCATTCTTGAGATAATCGCCATTATGTTTTACATGTTATGTAAACAAACATGGCTGCCCTGTATGTTAGATGGGGTTGTATGGGGGTGGAACATGCAAAATCGCGATTGAAATCATGTTCACTAGATTTGATGGGGTCCAAAAAAAAAAAAAAAAAAATTCAAAAATTTTTTTTTCAATTTTTTTTTTTTTTTTTAAAGCCGAACTAGTTCGGGATCGGCACTCTGCGATACGCTAATAAAGCCGAACTAGTTCGGGATTGGCACTCAATGAGTTAAAGTAATTGAGTTCAATGGACTTCTTCTGTAACCTTTTCTCTAATCCCAAAAGTCCATTGTGATCAATGGAGGAGTGGTGCGAGCTTGCAGATTGGTTAAGCTAGCCCCCCCACCCCCAAGAACAGTTATATCAGCAGAACCATATATGGGTGTGTGCTGCTGTGCTTAGAGAATGATGCATTTGCTTAGAGCACATTTGTATTTGAAGGCTGTGATCAACATAAAATGTAATAACAAAAAAGATCACACCAAGTGTGAAGTGTACGGTGCCATCTGTTCTATGAGTTAATTTCATTAAACGTCACCATGACCGAAGTTCCCTGTCAGGTGAGCTTTCTCAGTTACCATGAATAAAGGTCAGGGCCAAGAGAATGACAGAGTTGGCATCTAATTACTTTAGCCATGTTCGCTCAACACCAACTCTACACAGCCTTCTCAAGAGGAAAGAAAGCCAGCGCTCAAGGTTTTCATTGTAGGTAATGATAATGGAACAACTGACATTGTTTACAGGTAACTCCTTTAAAGGAGTAGTTCACCCCCAAAATGACTTTTTTGAGCGGTGGTAAACGGCTCCATAGAGTGGCTGTGCGTGTGTCTGTAGCCTTTTTCCTCAGCGTTTTGCCATAGCAAAATGTGTGTACGTAGCATCATGTTTATCTAGTGATGTCATATGTCGTATGTCTGTAGCCTTTTTCCTCAGCGTTTTGCCATAGCAAAACGTGTGTGTGTAGCATAGCCTGTACATCCTAGACTCAAATCCTGGTCTGAAGACGTTATGCAAGCACGACCACCGCTCACTTCACATTGGGTGTGATTTCTTTTCTATTGATTACTCACGCTATGGAGAGTCGAGTTCAATAATACTTTTTTGTATTTGTTGCATTCCTAAGACTACACTACAGTTAAATCAATGACCATACATGAAGCTAGTTAGCATTTGTCTTTTTAGGTTTCTTTAGAACTTTGATTATATTGTGTTTTCTCTAGATAGATATCCATTTACATTGTTATATTGCTGTTAATGTACTGACCTATTATCTTGTTTATTATTGTGATGTTGTATCTGCTTATTGTAAGTCGCTTTGGATTAAAAGCGTCTGCTAAATGCCTAAACTGTAAACTGTAAGACAAAAATTGTATTCTAGAAAATGTACCCCCATTGATTCCGGATGGGGACCCGAATGCATTTGGGTCCCCATCTGGAATCAATGGGGTAAATTTAATGTAATCAAGTGTTCAGAAATAAAATCTCCATGGGGTGAGTACTCAATAGGGAAAAAAACACATTTTGGGGGTGAACTACTCCTTTAATTATCCATCGTACTATTATCCTATCCTATCAAATGCCTCAAAATTCGACCCACATTTTCCCTCAATATGAGGAAGAAGATAGGCTTCTTTCCCCACCTTGAATGGATTTACACAATGTATAATTTACCCTTTTGTATTAAAATTATTACAATTGCTCCATATTTTTACCAGTAGGTGTTGCAACAAAACGTGATTCATCATATTTTTGCCATATCAGAATACCCATATATGCGCCTAGAAGTAAGCTTCTAGAATATAAATGGTTAAACGGAATTCATTTCCCAGTGTAATCCTTGTGACTCGTGTCTAGTGCAACCACACTTGCAATTTCCCAGAGTCCAGTGATGTCATCAGTGATGTCATCAGTGATGTCATCAGTGATGTCAGTGATTCTGACCGGTGTAGTTAGTGTAGTTGAGTTCTATGGGGGAGTGGTGCAAGCTTGAGGATCAGTCGAGCTTCACATGACGTTATGGCTATCCAGGCAATAAATAGGCAACCACACTTGCAATTTCCAATTGCATCTTTTCTAGTTATTATTTAATAGGGGATTAATAAATGGACCACCCCCCATTTCTTTTTACAAATTGCAAGAAGAATGTTGTGATCCAACTCTCGACAACTGGTCTGGTTGTCTTGTCTATCTGGAATGATCTCCCCAATCCGAGCAATCAAAATTTAACACCGCGAGGGTACGGATGGGACCAAAATGGACTAGTGGTCCATGAATTTGTACCACCCGCTGATATTAAACATAATCCTCGGAAATCGTTTATGAACAGTTAACTTAAAATCAGTTTGTGTCTCTAAGCCTCTGCTTACAAGGGCTTGCGAAGGTGTCTGCCAACCTCGAATCAACATGCAGATTTCCTCGGTGGAGAAAACTGTTCTGCTTCGCTACTTGTGGTGTGTGTGTGTGTGTGTGTGTGTGTGTGTGTGTGTGTAATAATTCTTTTGGTCAGCAATGTGCGACCCCAATGGCATCTTCCCGCGGCCCCACGTTGGGTCGGGAGTCGGGACCCATAGTTTGAGAACCATTGATCTAGAGTAACCCCAAAATCCCCATTGAGTTCAATGGAGGATTGGTGCCCTCCATTGAAACCATGTTGTCCCTTTTCTGATTGGATAATATAATGGATTTGAGGAGTGGTCAAGCTTCATGTGGCATCCCATATGCCACGTGAAGCTTGACCAATCCTCAAATCTATCGGCTATATATAGCATATCACTTGCCATTTCCCAGAATTGCACCTTTCTTTTTGCAATACATCGATTACATCTGTTGCCCCTGAGTGAGTGTCGTCAGTAGTACATCAATGGAAAACATTTAAAAGAATATATTAGCATAATCGCAGTAAAAGACCATATCAGATAATACATTTAAAATAAGACTGGACCACAAACGTTAATGCAAATGAAATTTGTCTCGATAGCAACTAGTTTGGAATAGAAAATCAAAGACACATAATTTAAAACAGTGTAAACCTAATTAGATTTCACACTACATTTAAGAGATATCATTACAAATTCAGGTATAGACTTATATTATTCTTATTCTACAAGCAGCACTAGGGATACATTATCAACAATGCAAATATGCAATAAGGATAAAAGGCGATACAGTTGAGTATAGGCGTATAAAGTGTAGCGAGAGGACAATTGTTTTACAAGCAGGAACAGACCTCTACCAAAGTATCTGCACTTGAACTTAAGACCATTCAAGAAATTGTCAAATATAATAAATGTACAGAGTGTCAAAGGCCTAGTGGTTCAGGTGCATACCACATATAGGCTCTGTTGCAGCCTAAGAGCGAGTCCGGGTTTGATTCCAGAGCCCAACGAAATTTGCTGCGTGTTACTTCCCGTTTCTCTCCCCGTTTCCTTTTCACTGTGCTATCCAAATAAAGGCAGAATACCCCCCCCCCCCCCAACTATATATATATATATATATATATATATATATATATATATATATATATATACACACGATAAATGTATAGCAGATGGACAATGGCACAAAGACACTTAAAATGTGTATATAGATCTTCTGTGTTTCAAACACGTCGTCTTACGAAACGCAAACTTTGAGTCCAAAAGCCAAAGTGTCATGTAAGTTCACCATATGTGGCAGGCCTCCATCCCCATGGCAACACACGGTGACTTTAGACAACAGAGGCTTGCGAGGTGACATTTATGCCCACTGATGCCACACGGGCTCCATGGTGGAGAAACATTAAAGCCTATCGGGTTTATCCCCACTGGGGCTCTGAAATGTCCAGCTCAGAGTGGCTGGAGATGCCCGTGGTTGGCTTAGCAAACCAAGGCGACAACTGTCATAAATTACTCCCCTGTGGGTCCACATGTCTGCCATACTGTAACCATCATTGGGGGAACGTAGGGGCCACAGGGTTTTGCTTAAGAGGGCAAGAGGCCAAGGGGGGTCGATCATATGGGGCGTCAACCTGCCGGCAGTTTCTTGACGCACGCTATACCACATCAGCAGTCTCAGAAGAGGTTGTCAGCAAGAGAGGGACATTATTCACTTTTGTGAGACCTTTAAATTTTTTGAGAACGCATACCTCCATGGGAGCTCATGGGCAGACAACCAATTTTGATGCAGTCCAAGTAAATGCACGCACGTCCAAATAGAACTGCAACAGGTGCTGGATAAAATATATGTACTAGAGAAAAGAGATTATATCTGCATACCGGTTAGAATTTTGACCTGAAACGATCTTCATCGGGTACGTGACACAGACTGCTTCACATCGAAACGTTGTAAGGCACATTAAATTAACTTTGGAAGCAGTCTAAACAGTGTGTGGATCACCATCTCTTTTCTTAAGACAACCAATTTTCGGATAATTTCATTGCATCTTCTTCCCTGTGCAGGTGTGAAAATCCTACACAAAGTTCACCAACCCTAACATAATATTCGATTTTTGCATTTGCTTGTTATTTTTTTTAAGAAATATTACTTGTTAGTATCGTCACTACATTGTTGCACAGTAGCTGTTGTTGTAGCCTAATATGGGTGTCTGTGCTACAACATGAAAGAGCTAGACTAAAACATCAATTTAATACAAACTTTCTAGCACTAGAGCTTCAGAAGATCCGTGTTTCCAAGTTTTCTTCAGCGTGTCAACTCAAGAAGAGGGCTGAGAGGTTGAAGAGGAAAAAAAACGAACCACTTCACTGCAGTTCACATGGCAGCTCACTTCCAGTGATGTATAAAGTGCACTTCCCTGGGGCTTGCTGTTTGTCATAAAACATCTCTCAGCACATAATTTAACCAAACTGGAGAGGCAAAGGCAGGAAAAAAAGAATACAAACACAATTTACAAAAGTGGCGTTGGAGTCTAATACTGAGGCTGTTTGCCAGGAGTGCAGTAATTCTAAACCACGCTGTAGTAAGTGGCTCCTCAAAAGATACTGTGGGGTAATGTCAGGCAGCTGAGCAAATGGGATGGGATCCAGGGAGTGCATTATCTTTATGAATTCATGACAAAATCTGTTACTGATAGCGATGGAGTCCTAGGTGTTTGTAAACACTTTGGCCTGCTCTCACAAGAGAATGCAGAGGAGCAAAAATGTACACTTTTCAGCAAGCTACTTTACTTGCCGAGATTAATTATCTCTCGTCTCGTTTGCCTTCCACCAACCATTGCGCTGTAGCTGAAATTTGACTAGCTGAAGTTTTCATTTAGTTGATATTAGTGTATTAAGCCTCACACTTTAAAAAAACAATAATGCTCTGCATATGGAATATCAAATGCTCAAGTTTCCAAGAATAATTTTGAAAATAACTTTTCAGGGTTTTCAAAACTGTAGACAATTTCTCCCCACCCTGCCCTTCAAACCATCCAGTGTTTTTGTGTCAGAACAAATAATATACATTTCATGCACTTCCCATAAGAAACGTGTGCCAATGATCAACAATAATGATCTTCAAAGTTAAAAGATACATGAGAATATTCTGTGGGGAGACTATGAGTGTCTGGTTTCCAATTGATCTGGTAATGTGGTGCAATACATAAGGTCGATCACTGAGCCAAACGTTGAGACAACTCTGCTTACATAGCAGGCTTTACAAGGATTAGGTCCAAACCACAAAATGGTGGGCCTCACACTCTACCACTTTGTAGACTTCAGAAATAAAACGAAAAAGTGCCAATATCAACATGTTAAAGGTTTTTAAAAAAACAGACTGTATCAGGTTAAAAGGACAGTGATACTAACGACCACTTGTTGCTATTTACAGAAAATAAAATCTATTTTAACAGATTAATAACAAACATGCTTATAAAATAAATGCCACTATTTTCCCTGTTTTGTTGCTGTTCGCCATCCCAAACCTATGAACATATTCTTTCCCATAAAAGTTGAGTTTCTGCAGTGCAACGCGTCTCCATCACGCCCAGCTCGTTTTGCACACGCAAGGCTGCGCCTATCCGATCCGACTGGCATCACGGCCATGGAATGCTGAAGTCCACATTTTTCCCATTCAGCAAGGAAAAACGTCCTTTCAAAGCCAATCAGCTAGAAATGTTGCTTTGTTTTTATTTTCAACTGAACTTCCTGGAACCTATTATGGAGCTGTCAGGGATGTATATTTAGCTATGGCAACACAGGGCCTCCTCGCCCCCTTGCGCCACTGGTCATGTCACCTCTGATAAACAGAAAAACAATTGGTTATCCCTTTTGTCACCTTAAAAGAAAATGGCTGTGGATAGTGTGTGTGCGTGCGTGTGTGTGTGCGTGCTGTGCATGCATGTGTACAAGTGAGATAGCCTGTGTGACAAACAGACAAAAAGGTGGAGCATCTCTCTGTACACAAGAGGAGTGTGTTGTTGTATAAATGTGCCGCGGATAAATTCATCCTTACTCTTTAAACGGCATGGGATACTAAATTATATTAGAGCATAGACACAAACGGACGCTGCGACAGTTCTGTACATTTCCAGTGTTTCATTGAGAAAAGATAATACCAATCACCACGTCTATGTCCTTTGGTATGATCCCATTGCCCTATAATGGTCTTACATGCGTGTTGAGAGATGGCTGCATCACACAGCTTATCTGCTACAGCTGTACATCTAGGGCTTAAGGGTGGAACAATGGCATAAATATCTGACGTGTAAAAATGACCGGCGACTACGCAGACAAAAAATACTTTGATGCTGTTATGCAACACTGTATTTTGAGTAAATAGTTTAAAATGTATCTTTATTGTTGCTTCGGTGTAATGCACCACCCTCACCGTGACAACTCTGTTTATGTGCACAATAAAAGTAATTTTTCTGATTCTGAAGAGATGCAAAGTTAAAGAAACTGCTTCAAATTTCTAATCCCAGTCTTTAATCCTTAGATAATACCCAAACAATGTGAAAACATTAACACACATCGATCACAAATATTATGCTAAGTGAAACTCCAATCATATGCATCACTAGGACTACTTGCAGAAATAACCCTACAGAGAGTTCACCACTTTTTGACTTCCCGGCGTAGATTTTCTGTGGAATAGGTAGATGCAGACGTCAGTACACGTTGCTTCTATATAAAGAGCAGACCTATACATCTGTGGTGTTGAGTTCAGAGGAATCTGTGTTTTGAGCCCTGGATTAGTCTGACCTATACTTGACTCAACAGTAACAGTGCTGCCCAGCGGTTCATAAGTTCAGTCCCCCCTGACCTGCGTGTCTGAGATAAAGAAGGCCTCCAGCCACCCTTGTCTACCCCCATCACCACCAACACCCCAAAGGGGGAAAAAAATACACAAGACATGCTGCCGCTGCACCCCACAAGTGTTCCCAGGTCGTAAAATCAGAGACAACATTTCACTATTCATAATCTGCACATCTCTCTCGATGGTTTAGCAGGAATTTTTACAGTTTAAAACCAACATGGGCTTATGTGCATAGCCGGCATGGTTGTGCCCTGGTCAGACACAGGGGAGGCAGAGGTCTTTAAATGGAGAAGGGCCCCCTCTCACTGACGGATTATAAATTACGACGGGCAAATCTGAGGAAGTGAGGATAAATACTGTATCTCCAACCACCTTTTGTCATTACCACCTCAACCCTACAGTTCCACAGTTGTAATACAACTTTGTGTTGTTAGCCAACTGTATATGGGGAGTCTAGCTTGTAAAGAACCTTAATCATCTAACCGGCTTCACTGCTTAGTGCTTACGTACTGTATATGTGCTGTAGCAAAACAATGAATTGAAACACAATCAACATTCTTTTGCTTTTCACGTTTAGGAATTACAGTCTTCGTGTCCTTTAATCTATGCATGACACATGTATATTCCCCAAACATTTCACAACTTTGATTACTTTAAAAAAAAACATATATATAATAATAAAAAATAATTAATCCAGGGTTTTCTTTTTTTTACATCTTTATAACAACTTAACATCCAGGGACCTTCAACCCCAATACCAACTCGCCTTACACCAACTCCGTGTCTAAGCTAGAGTACATCGTTTGCTAGAGTAACGCCATCCAAGGCCATAAAAACTCAGTATATGAGAAACCAGGGAATGAAACTGGCTGCATAGATCGGCAGGTCTATTTTGCTTTCAGACCAATCAACACCTCCTTGTTGTCCCAGGTTGTTAGCATGTCCCCTCGTCAGCTGCACTGGCTCACGCCGGCCCCGTCGGCTCCCTCCCCTGTCAGCAGGCGGCTTTTGTCAAAATTTGTAATCGGCGGCGCTGATCCCATTCTATTTAAGAAGGGGCGCGTCAACAGGTTTAAAGCACACTTGCCGCATATGTCACCTCTTCCCGATTCAATATTTATGCTCCCAAAGCATGCAGTTGTTTAATCACCCCCCGTCCCCTCCCTGTATATGCTCGCCAGCACGCCTCTATCCAACTACCGCCCCCCCCCCCCCCCCCCCACCACCACACGCAACTACACACACCCCTTCATCCCTCGACAAGAGAGTTTTGACCCTAGTCACCTTTACAACACACTCTCCTTTCAAAACCCCCAGCTGCAGCACAGAAATAGGACGTCTTTTTTTAATTCTGTGTGTCCACTTGGAAGTTATTGCCTTTTGCCAGTGTCCTTCTGTTCCGAGCTGAAACAGGAAGGGGGATGACAACCCTATGGATGTCCGGCAGAGTTTTGTACGGTGATTTCACTCAAGTGTAATCGAGTATCAGCCATGGCATGTTCAATGAACTAGGCGAGGAGTAATCCCCTCTACCCACCACCACCTCATCAAACACACAAGCTGGCGAAGCCGCCATTTTGGAATCAACAGGGAGTTATGTCGCATCTGAGTGAATTACGAATGACTTGTGCAACTGATAAAAGTTAATCTGTTTAACTGTTGCATTATGTATTTCCAAATTATTTATTTCCATGGTTGTACCGACCGATATACTGATACAGATGCAGCTAGTTTCCATCAGTAGGGTTACC
This sequence comes from Nannobrachium achirus, assembly GCF_963921795.1. NCBI lineage: Eukaryota > Metazoa > Chordata > Actinopteri > Myctophiformes > Myctophidae > Nannobrachium > Nannobrachium achirus. Next base: position 42,283,218 of record NC_137833.1, on the reverse strand, counting down.
GTACATCTGTTATACTGCAACTCTGATGCTGGGTGCAGATACAGTATCTGAAAAACACCACTGCTTTAATTATTAGGCTCACTGAACACTACAGTCTGTTTCCAACCGGCAGATTTAACCAAGCAGCGATTTAGAAGTGGGGTATCTCAGATATTATTGCTAAATGCATTTACGATCATTCTCTCCAAAATGTGGGATGTTGAATCTATAGGTGGCTTATTAAAGGAGCTATAGTCAACTTTTTCATGTTGGCCGTTGTCAGGCTGACTTTGTTTACATCGCTCTTTTATATGGATTCCATATAAAAGAATAGAAGAGGGATGTAAACAAAGTCAATATGATTATTTTATCATTATTTTACGCTTTTTGTGGTCATTTTTTAAAAGAAACACATATGAAGCTTAATTAATAAACATTATTTTTATTTTAGCACCCGTTTTTCAAGAAAAGGTTGACTATAGCTCCTTTAAGTTTGGTGTCAAATTTGTTGTCACTTTCAGAGACTGAAATAATTCCACACTGCAGACATTGTATTGTGTTTCACCAACACATCAACATGAAGTAAATAGCCTTGAGAACGGTTCCCGAGCCATGTGGCCCATAGGTCAGGATCTTATCTCCCTTTTCCATAGCATGAGGCTGCTTGATGTACAAGTACAGCTCTTTACATGACGCTAGACTTGCCTCCAATCCAACCCATGGTGCTGAGTGCTAGGCAGGAAGGCAGCATTAGGCTTTTATAGTTTTTGGTTATGACTTAGCTGGGGATTTAACCTTGACCTCCCTGTCTCGGAGTGGACACTAACCACAAAGCCACAGAGCTGGTAACGCATCAACGTGGTTTGCACATAATTAATGCATCATCATATCAGTACGACCTATCAGTAATACATTTGTCTGATGCCAATAACGCCTTTTTAAGCCATTCTCAGCCAGTACCGATATGTTGACCGATATTGCGATATATTGTGCATTCCCAGACGCCAGTGCAAACTCCCATGAAAATAATGGTTCGGAGTAGAGAAATGGGTTATCAAATTGCATACATCCTGTAAATCGAATTAAATAGAAAGGGCAAAAGCCAGTGGTTACTGCACACAGCGGATATTGGCATTTCAACCCAATGTTCCAACAAAGTGAAGTACAGCTGTAAATAAGTGTACTATTTTACAGCAAGAGTTGCACAGAAAAATACAATCTATGTCCAGCACAAGTGTGGATGCATACAGTATATGCATCTGTGAGAATCACAGTTTGAAACTAATGTGGGATGCAATGCTTATCTAATTGGATATGTGTATTAGAATGTTCGTGGTCGCAGCCCCCTTATGGGGCATGAAATAACAAGCAGCTGTGTGTGTCAAGAGTCCGCATGTTAGTGTGTGTGAGAGTGCGAGTGTGTCTGAATGCATCTGTGTGTGGGAGGGAGGGAGGGAGGGAGAGAGGGAGGAGGGCGGGCTGCCGAGAGGTTTATTAACCCAGTCCATCAAGGCAGTCTGGGATTCACACTGGGACGCCCAAGGCTTAAGGATGTGAGCGCCACACAAGCAAGACAGTGCCTCCTCGCAATACTAATATTGGCCCTTATTTTCCAGAACAACAAAAACCACCTCCTCCCATGCTCCCCGAGACCAGACTATGTGGTTTGATTTCACCGGCTTTACTACGCCACAAAGGATTATCCCGTCGCTAGTACCAATTCCTTTCTCCCCTACCTGCCATTTTACAATATGTAAACAAAGTATGATATTGATCAATAGGTGAGAGTGAAAACCAACTTGAGTTGAGACCTGTATAAGTATAACTATCAATATTGGTTTATCTACATTTCAACTTTGTTTTTTCCAGAAATGAATGGTCTATTTCAAACTTTGTTATATGACAATATGAATTATTTTTGCCTATAATGACAAACTAGGGATGCCAGGTCTAAAGTGGTTAGATCTGTCTATGAAAAGTATTAAGAAGAGCTTGCAACTACATTGGATCCATTACACAGGTTCTTTTTTTTCCATTTACTTAAAAGTAACCGTTTTGAAGAATGCTTCCACTGACAGCGACGATAAGGAGTGGAGGACTGGCAGACCCTATATCTGTCCACACAGTGACCAACACATTCTGCAACCCTGTTAGGGTAACACAGCATAAATTAGAATGATAGGGAAGACAGCAAGTAGCAATGGTGGTGACTTATGTGCTGTCCACATTGCAGAGCTTCCTGACAAGGCTGGCTAGCGCCAACCTACAGCTCCGTGTCATTTTCATGCTTGTCCTAATTTATGTTGGGATGTTTTCCCAACAATATAGATTGAAAAGGGCACTCACTAGTTTCGACATCATCTCGTATATCTGTAGACTGTTAGGGTTATGTTCCAGTTTCTGCCATAAAACTGAATGTCCTTCTGAATGTGTCTGAAATGCTGCTGTTGTGCTATAAAGTCTACTAAAGTTATGTCACTGGAATACATTTGAGAACTTGTTTTGATTATTTATTTTTCCTTATGTTTTACTGCTATACCCTTAGTGACTATGACACAATCCTGACATCAAATATGAATCCGGTTGATATAATGGCAGTACCAGGCTGATGCCTTAGTATAGATTATTTAAAAAATATCCTAAGCAAATCTCTTACCGGTAGTTATACCAGCAGTGGGCAGGACCATTGTAAGCAGTTTGTTTATGTTTAATGTTGAAACTAAGAAAGAATGTGGCAAACCGGAAGTCGTCAACAGATAAAGCTTTTCAGGATCTTTAATGAAGGCACAGTGAAGCTTTTCTTACAGTTTGGCAGACTTCAGGAAAAAGCTTTACCGGGTTTGGGTCAACCAATTCCTGCAGGTCGCAGGGTGGGAAAAGCTTAAAAATTAAATCTGCCTTCAATGAAAATTCCCTCAACAGCTCCCCCAGCAGCCAGAATAGGTCATTTATCACTGCAGCTGAAAAAGACGCTGAACATGCAGAGAGAAAATACAGAGAATTATCTGTTTTTAAGCTAAATATTAACATAATTTAGTAAGGCTCATATATATATATATACGTACGGAAACAGGAAACAGAGAGATGGAGAGTGACTCGCGGCAAAGGCTGCCAGGCTCGGGAATCGAACCCGCAACTCTTTATTAGAAATTAACAATATCTAAAAGTGCATACAAGATGAGATTAATCTAAACTGGTCAAGGCTTTATCAAGGCTCAAGGCTCTATTCTGAGTTTCCTTAAACGCAATGCAAATGTCAAAGCACTCAATGTGCCCAATTTAAAATGACTTCTTAAAATGTATTGTCTGTAAGGTCATAACAGCTAGATATGTAAACAAAAGTCAGGTTGCCTCTTTGTCTGAACCAGTTTCAGCTTTGTGTCTGGTGCTAAAGTTAGAAACACAGTCATTTACACATTGAAATCCAACACTTGGCACCTCCAAAAATTGCAAATACCGGCTTGTATTGCAAATCTTGCAAATGCCGTCCACCCCATCAAAGTGTCACCACGAGTGGCCCGTGGGTTTGTTTTTAGAGCAGTCTTCCAGTGAGCAGTGGGAGCAGGAGGCAGAGGTGTTGAAATGTCCCAAACTCTACCTTAATACCCACTGCTTTAATAATGTTCTGAGCTCAAAGTGTGGAGTCATTAAAGCAACACGGAACTTAAGAGCTCTTACCTCCAGGGAGAACAAAGACAACATAGGAGGATATCTCTCACACTGAACCAAATTACCACCTCATAAGAATATGCTTAACAGAACATTAAAACATGATCCTGGTAACACAGGGGAACCTCAGCACTGACTCACAACTGACAACACAAATTATGTCGGGTCCAGACATGAACTGATCGATTCTAGACTCTGTGGGACCAGGATAAGCCTGGCAGAGGATAGGACAAATACATTTGGCTTTGGTACAACATCTACAAATGCACTGATAATAAAAATAAGAATGTGTATTCATATCCCCCCCCTAAAAAAAACATGTGCGCAGGTGCTGAACATAAAGTACAAAATCCAAGACAACAACTGCAGGGCTCCTGTATGACAAATTTGAGCGACACCTTACTATTTATGGTGTTTTAAAATTGTGAAGCATGGCAGTGTGCAAACTGGTGATTCTTTGTCCTGCACTTGCAACAATAATAATAATATTATATTTTGTTCCATACAGTACACACTGCATAAACAGTAGTTCATAATCATAATGTCATCAATTCAGTGTCACGATCACAGAAGCTAGCATGATTAAGGGCTAGGTTTTAATACATAGGATAACTATCATTGAAATAAATAAATGGAAAAGTAAAAGCCAGTCACTGGACTCATTTGAACATGGGCATGGGGAGTAAGAGATTTTAAACAAGAGACAAGGGTGTCTAAAAACCATATTGACAGTAAAGAGGCAGAGGAGAAAATAGTGAACTCAGAGACACAGGGGCAATGCGAGCGGGGCCTTAAGACCCCTGATAAGGCCAAACTGAAGGGCCATGGCAGCCATGGCCTTCATGGCCTCTATGAAATTCCTACCCTGCTGTGTAAAACACAGAAAATACAACTGATTTCGAACATACTACTACAACTGATTTTAGACCACAGATGTTTATTGGTGGCACTAGTGGCCTGACACTTGCTTGGTGTGTAGAGGCCATACTTTAACAGGATAAAGCAAGCCAGATAATCACTAGAGAATTAGGTTACCCCAATGGCCAAAAAAGGTCTATTGCCACAATTTCAACCTTTTAATCATGGTATTTTTGGGTCTCTAACCACAATGTACAGTAGATTGGTTCAAACTTGGGTCCAGTTGGGGTTAAGGAGCAGCACAGCCTCAAGGGGTCGCTAGCAGGGATTGTATACTCTTGTGCTATTATATTGCAACAGAATGGCAATTATGTCCAGCATCCAACTTCAATCCCAACCACCAGGTAGTTGATTTTTGCTGTCATGCAAACATGGCACCACATTGTCCATTTTAAGCTAATAAGTTCTTTACATAGCATTACAGTGTAACATGTTTTCAGAAGCTGCAGTAGTTTAGGATTTAGAGTAGTCACCTGGCCAAGAGTTCCAGACTTTTAATCCCTATCCGAGTGGATCAGGTTTGGATTGAGTGTTAAAGATACTATTTGATTAATCAAACTTATTTCTTATTGACATATTTGCTGAGATAATTCTATGATCACAGATCGGATATCAATGCAATCCCAACACACTTTTATCTTTCTCCCTTTCTCCTACCAACCAGTATGATGGTGCCTAAATCCCCTTTAAAGGTGATACACCATGCATTTAAAAAGTATTTATGTCATATTGTTTATGTCCCAAAAACGGGAAATGTCATGGTGTATCACCTTTAACAAGACACTAAAACCTTAACTGCTACTCAGGAACTGTTCAATAGCTCCCCACTGCTCCTAATAGTTAAGATGGGTAAAAAGCAGAGGACATATTTCAGGTATGTGTACAAATGTACTTGGTTAATTAAAACTTTCACTTACCCACCCCCCACAAACAGCTGTGTAACCACAGGGGTTAGTCACAGGGGTTAGTTTAGTTAACAAAGCAAACAAAGTTAAACACCTGCTTCTCAAGTTCACCTATTTATTTTTTATTTTCAAGCTCCGGACACTGTAATGCTTTGTGGTTGGAAGTCATAAGAATTTCCCGCATCATACTTCGTCTTTAATAACGTGGATCTAATATAGTGATTCCTGCTCACACTTTTTTGGGGGTGAGCATAAATGAGCATATAATAATCTAATAATTTCCATATGCATGTGTTATAAACATCACAAAACTAGAAAGGTGCAGTTCTGGGAAATTGCAAGTGTAGTTAGACTGATGCGAGTCGCGAAGAATCCACTGGGAAATGAATTCTGTCTTAGCGTTTATATTATAAATTGTGATGTCAAGTGAAGTGAAGTGACCAAAAGCTTTTCTTTTGTGCAAAGGTTAACAAAAAGCACTTTGCTGGCAAAAACATCTCAGACCGAGAACAATAATGTGTTGCCTATCGCAACCACATTAATATGTTTACCAGAATCTGTTAACCTGACTCCGCCATATGGTGGCAGCATTGAGTGATGCTGCACTACCATCTGGACTCGCTCAGGGAAAACCGATGTTAGGAAGTGGGCCATTTTTTCCAAGTTATTTAGCAGGTGATTGGATGGGGCTGTCTGTCTATCACAGTCTTGATGTTAGCAGTTAAAAAGATAAAGATATCATGGAGGTCGGGGATTTTTGACGTTTTTGTCATGCAAATCTTCGCATCAAAGGATTACCTTCAGATGCATTCGCCTGTCAAAATATCCACTGTGAAAAGGGTCCACAGGCGACAACAACAAACAGGAGATTCTCGATGACGTTACACCCAGCCTTGCTCAGAGCCCGCTCATAGAGGTAATAGAGCCCGCCCGTAGCTGCCGCTGATTGGTGCGAACCGGCGCTTTGCAGTGGAAGCAACTGTCTCTGAGCGAGTCCAGAGGTTAAGAATCTGTTGGTTTACACAAATAAATTAATTTTGTGCTGGCTATTGCCACCATTTGTAATTGTATTAATATAATCCAGGGTTAAGGGGGAAATCATGTTATGGGAAGGAAGCTAACAATTTGATTATTCACCAAAATCTGAATATGGACTGCATATAAATGTAGTCATACTCCGTGAGGGAGTGTGTTTTTGTGACTTTCAGGTTGCAGGTTCAGATAACCACTAAATCAGAATAAGATGGAAGTCCTTGGCAATTCTATGTGCAATCCCCTTAATGCCATATATGTGCATCCTTTGATATCTTCTGCCCAGTGTTAATTTCACATTTTCATTCAAGGTAGCATATGTTTTCTGACCTGTACGCTACAATCAGTGACATTCAAGTCTCATTCAGACCATTTCAAAATGGTGCTGAAAAATGTCCCTGTACATACAGTTGGCTTTAATGAGGGTGCAAAGCATACATGAGCACCCCTGCCTGCCGCACTTTTGGGGCTCACAGGGTGCAAGTTTGTTTTGCTCACATCTTGCCGTCTGTTCCTGTCAGCACATCCGGATGCGCCATGCCACCCTCCAACCCCGCCCGCCAATTCCCTCCAATACTCCCACCCATGATCACCCGGGGCCTTTCCACAGACACCCCGGCACAGCATGATTAATGGCCCTCTCTGCTGAGACTCTCCATCCACTCAGCACATTGTTGAGAGGCTCTGTCTGAAACTGGACAACAGTTGCATCCACTCTTCACACTGGGCCTAAGCCCTGCCTGTCAGTTCCTGGTTAGGGCGCTGTTAACTGGCCAGATTTACAGCGACTAACCAGCGCTAGGTGGCAGCCTGTCTGGGGAGGTGGACCCCAACCAATTAATCATGCTCCATTTTGATGGGCACTTTTATGACTACTGAGTCAGAGGCGGTATAAAACCAGCATAACACTTGGTAGACCATATCAACCACTTCTCCACACACATCTCACTATTCATACCGATTGCCAAGTAAAGTCTAGCTTGATGGCAGCTGCTATCATCCGGGATCCACCTAATAATGAAAACCCAAGACCTGTTCTTAGAAATGTTTAACTCTGTGCCTCACTGAGGCATTAACCCTGGTGAGGTGCTAAGCTTTCCCCAACAAACAAGAAGAGATAAAAGGTTTGGAGCAGTGACAGACAGGACACTATCTAGTCTCTGTAATGGAAACCGTGGTCTCTGGTTTAGCTGCAAAGAAAAAGACTGAGTTAAACTTAGTTGCACACGGGTGTCCCGCACCGAAAATAGTCGATCTACAAGCCCAAAACGCATCGCAATGTGTTGTGAGCTTGTAGATCGGCTACTTTTGGTGTGCGACACCAGCGTGTAACCAAGAATAAATCAGGGTGATGCTTCACTATCTCTTTGGTGGGCAGCAGTAGTAAATTCCTGAAAGGGTGAAATACTTGTAACTGTAACCAAGGATGTGAGGCCAGACATGTTAGCTAAATGCTCAATGGCACAGCAGTTTAATCAATGTGTTTAGTTGATCAATAAGTTACTTATATTCTCCCTGTGTATACTGTAGATCAGTCTTTCCCCTAAGGGTACGCAGGGGTACTGCAGGGGGTACTTGATAAAAACTAGAAAATGAGAATATGTATTATGGTTATTAACCCATTTAGAACGGGTACACATTTTGTGTATCATTATTTTATGCTTTAACTATTGAAAAATAGCAGATATGCAAGCTCACAGCGCGGCACCGAGTGCCGCGCTGCGAGCTTGTAGATCTGCTATTTTTGAAAAGTCGTGAAGATTTGAATTTTGACCCGATTCTACAAGTGTTTTTTGAATCCTTCTAATTCTAGGCCTAAATGGGTTAATGACAAGTGTGGGTGAACCTGCTCATCTGTACATTCCTAAACCAAATTACATAAATTACATGACTAGTAGTAACTGTTATTGAATAGAAAGCAATGTTTATTGCCATTATGCTGTTTTTATTTTGAACGTATTGGCATTGGAACTGGACTTTTGATGTACATTCTGCTGTAGTCAGGGGAAGGGGGTACATGGCTTCGGAAATCAGTGTAAGAGGGTACTGCAGCCAAAAAAGATTGAGAACCACTGCTGTAGATGTAAGTGCAATTTCATTTTAAAATGAAAATTATTTCATTTTACGCTGAAGATGACACACTGTGATGCACTGTCAAAACGTGATTATTTGTCCCCCTGATGAAGACCTACCAAGGCCGAAGCATGTTGGTAGTTACCTTTTAAAAAATAAAAGCTTTTCCTCCTTATTACTCCGGACTCGTCCGGAGTGCCCGGATCATCTGTTGTTTTTCCCTTTGATTATATCTATGTTTGTTTGTTTGTTTGCACCCAATAAAAAAAAGTAATCTAAAGGTGGCATTAACCAACTTTATTGCCACATCAAACATTTACAGATGTAACTTTACATTCTTAATGTACATGATGATACTAAAATGATTAACCTGTAGTTAACACAGTAGATGTGCAAAGAGTTCATGTGAGGCCAATTCCTTTCTTGCAGAATGTCGTCGTGAGCACATATATTTGCATAAGTGATTGGGGCGAAATGAATTATGGCCGTTCTTCTCAGCATTTGCCAGCTACATTCTGCTGCTTCAATTGGGAGTGATATATGCGCGGATATCAGGTGGCAGAGGAGAGCGGGGGCCTAAAAGGGTGCAGTCATTTCCCACGTGCACAGGCTGCGACCCTCAGAGGCCTAGCTATGTCTGCCTGAGCGCAGCTGGGTGGTTGAGATGACACACACACACTTGACCTTGAACTGTGATTGAGAGCGAGCGCGTGTGTGTGCTCACTCTTGATGATTGACAAGACAGTAAAATGAGATGAATTAGTGAGGCTGTCAGTAATGCCCGGATTAGCCCTTATGAAAACAATAGGAGAAAAATCAAAATCAATCAATCGAAACTCAAAATCACAATTATAACACTGTAATGGTATAATTAAGCATGGGCTTTTGAACAAGTTCCACTTTGCCAGACTGTATAAAAGGCCATATTTTAAACTTTTTAAAAGTAATTCATCTCCTGCCTAATTTCTGCCATACCGCACAAAATTATCTCTGCTTTGTCCTTTGCTTAGGGGACAGCGAAATAATTATTTGAAAGGTCAGCTGGCATGTGATCAAATCATCCTCCACAACGTTCGTTCTGCAAATCCACTGCCATGCCCCCCATCCCACCCTCCCAACCCACCTCCCGATATCTACCTCTGGGGCCGTGCTGGTGATTCGAGTCAATTAGAGGTGTGCTTGTGAATTTCGTTAGTGTTTGGAGAAAAAAAAGGGAGAAAGCTGTCAGTCAAAAAGGCTGCCCTGGCTTTGGATCTGGTGGGTGTCGGAATCTCTAAACCTGTATTTGTATGAATAAAAATGAAGGGATTTAGGGCCGACAGCTTCCTCTGCAGACTTGTCAAAAATCTGACCTTCGCTATAAGGGAGAGGGGGATTGATGGGGAAGGAGGGCAGAAAAAAAAGAATTGAAGATTTAAAAAGCTGAGGCCGGGACTGACTTCTGCATAACAAAGGTAGACGAGAAGAAAAAAAAAAAAGACAAGGGAGCGCGAGAAGGAATAAGATATATTTCTGAATGCTGTTCAACGAACATTTCCTATTCTCTAAGGTATGGTCTACCAATAATACAAATCCACAGAATTATTCAACGGGGGATTGAGACAGATTTGTCTTTTTGTAGATCCTATATGGAATATTGGCAATGTCATGGGAGAGGTGGAACACTCAATATATTGCTGGGGGGAGGGGGGACATGCTTGATGTTAAAGAACCCCCTAATGTTTATGGCTTTTTATGGGTTCAAACCTGAGAAGTGGACTCAAATGGAGAGTTCATCCTTACTGAGACAGCACAAATCATATCTCAGTGCCAATTGTCACTATTAGTTGCTTGTTTGCAATTCCAGTGCAGTGCCAGGATTAGACAAGACATGCCCACATGGCCAGGCCTGTCATCACATGGGCTACTGGTCCATTTAGCCAAATGTTCACCGACTAGTGCACAGCAGCATCGTTTCATTCTGTTCCAGTGAAGACCTAGCATATCTGAAGAGCACACTGTCAATCTGTGTGGAAAAAATAAATACAAATGTAAAAATAAGGCATGTTGGATGTCTAATAGATAATAATCTATCATACCAAGATACTGCATGAAAATAAAAAAAAGAATGAGCCTGTCTGTCTGATTACACTTCCTGCTACGGGGTATACACAAGTTAACAACAGTCTTCCTATTCCGCATTTATGCCACAATGGTGCACATTTCTGTACACTAATATGTGTCTCTTCCTACTGTCTGTCAGAAATTCTCTTCTCTGTTTTATCTACTCACTCTGCTTTTTGACCGGAAAGCCCCATCTCATTAGTTTATAATAATAGGGGCAAGAAGGTTCTTTTAGAGTTAGCAAACAAGCAGTTCAGATGTAAAGACAGATGCCAACCGCAAAGCTGTGGAAAGCACTCAATTATATGGGTCTAATGAGCTTAGGGATGGAAGATTAGGCATTAGGTCCAATCCAAAACATCCCATCCAAATATGAGGCATGGGTTCTGCTTTCTGATGATGAGGTAGAGCGGCTGGGCTAGGTGGGGATGAGGCACCGCAACACATGTTCCACTGTTGGCCCAACTTCTCTAACTGTGCCCTCTTTGTTTGAAAATCAAGCGAAAACCTCCCGTCTTCCAGAAGTTATAGGAAACTCACACCCCCCCTTTTCAGAAAGAGAGACAACACTTCCTTTCCCAGAACAATTTATCTCTCTGCTTGACAAGACTCCCTGCTATATTTACCCAACTAAAATTGCAGATGATATACTTCCAGCTGCACTGCTCACCAGCGCCATAGCACATGGCCCTGCCAATCACACTGGGCAGAACAAGAGGAGGCAGAATTGTGGGACCTTCAACAACGGAATGGAGGAGGGGGGAGTTGAAGCAAGAGAGAGTGAGGGTGGGGGGGTGGGGGCACAGGGGAGAACGCTCGAGCCAGAAAGAGAAAGAATATAAGAGAGAAAAGGGTCTGAGAAACCTTATGGGGACTAATCCACATTTCCTTCACTGGTTGGCTTTTGTTGTTAGAAGGAGCTACGATACACACCACAGAGTGAATGGAATTACTGGGCTTTCATTAAGCAGACAGCTGGGCCACGAGGAACCCTCAGAGCAGCAGCACAACACAGCCCACCCGGAAGATTTCACACAGAAATATTGTTGGGTGTGTGTGTAGAGATAGAAGGAAGAGAGAACGATAAAGGCCTAGGTGTGTATCTGTTTGGGGGGGGGGGGGGGGGGGGGGTTATGCTGCTGCTGCTGCTGCTGCAAAAAAAAAAAGATCAGTGTGTCAAGCACACAATTCAGCTCGGACCTGGTTTTGTGATTTCCAATGTGTCTCATAACAAAGACATTCAAGTAAATGGATGCAACAAGGGTTCTACATATCCTATATAGGAACTCATTAATGATTTCATTATATAAATCCTATTAAATTAAACAAAGGTTAATGGAATATAAATATAAATGACGTTATGGAAAGCAGTACATACCAAGTCCCCTTTTCAAATACATTTAACCTACAAGCCAGTAGTAATGGTATAAGTATGGCACAGATAATAACAGCACATTTGCACCATGATGCTGGTAGCCATGGCAAACTAAAAAGGCTTTTTGTGATCTGAGGGTGAGAAGGGAGGAGGCTGGAAGTTGTGAAAGAGGAAGGGAGTAAAAAAAAAAAAAAAAAAGGCTGCAGATTCCTACCAGGCCCCTGGCACAGCCGTGCCTGTCCATCTCATAGCAGCAGAGGCATTCCCCAGAGGAAGGGAGCACTAGGGTTGTGTGGCTGGAGGGGTGGGGGAGGCATTGAGACCATGGCTGTTGGGACTCCATATGTTGCATCTCTCCCATTGCTTGCGGCTGCTACAACTCTGACTTGTTGGTTTGTGGGAGCTGCCTGGAGTGGACTCCCATTGCAAAGGCATGACGACATAGGGCTGACCACGGAGCTGGCTTGGTTGGTCTGAGGGCTGTCAGCTAGCGCCACTCCATTTACACAGGCTGGCACTCACACATGATCAATCACCACCACACATGGTGATAGAGAAATAGGCAAAACACTGAGGTCATGTTCAATCTTTACACTAAGCTAGAGATCTTTACTGTTCCAAGTAACATCAAACAAGGAAACAGATATAATCTCATGATAAAAAAAAAACTGCTGGCAAACGACTAGTAACATTCTTACCAAAGAAACAATTAGGAAAGGTGACTGCATTTTCTCTACTATCTTCAAGTAATGCAAATTGATTTTACTGCTATTAAAATAAGAATTATTTCTTATTTTAATTTAATGTTAAGTCTCTACACCATAAGAGAGATATTGCATAACCTGTCACACAATGAAAGCTTCGCCCCCAAGCGGGTGAAACTCTTGAGCAGTGACAGGGAAACAAAGTTTCATAGGGCGGATTCACACTGCAATCCGTTTGATTAGAACTGATTCTGAAAACGGTTGCTGGTTCACGCTGGCCAGCATTCACATTGGCAGACCTTCTGGCCTCCCTGGAGATCACTAGCACTATACAGCCCGGTCCTATAGGTGGCGGTATGCACATAGTGTCATCAACTATGCGACATTGCTGATGGTGGTTGCCAATAAATTCAGGCACGAAAGTTGGTGTAACAATTCAATGACGCGCGACAGCGCAGTGTGGAACATTGTTGCAGTGGTCTTGGGTCTCGCACCCCCCACACCTCGACAAGACAAACAAGCCTATTTGCATATCAATTGACCTGTATAGTAGGTGTCGCTGATCTACAAGCTCACACTGACCTCGCATCCGCGACGCGTTGTGAGCTTGTAGATCTGCTATTTTCCAGGTGCATAAACGTGCAGAATGATGAGCGAGACATGCAGCGCAGCGCACGTTATTATTTTAATTATTTAATAATCAACATGGCCTACAATTGAAACGCTTGTGGCTTAATATTCACATTAATGGCACGTCAAGCAGGCACAGCAGTGCACAAGCAGTGCCAAGGAATCTATAACATCGAAACAAAAGTCAGGGATAAAGGAATACTTTTAGGCTATTTTCTATCAACAGCGGTAAGTCATTTTCGGTTTGTTTTCATGGTTTAACAGTTCATGGTTTAACTTGTAGGCTAGTGCTTTCTCTTTCTGCTTTTCTTTCCCGGCGGGCGACAGCGCACACGCATGCATGCATGCACGCACCAAGCCCCCCCCCCCCCCCCCCCCGCTGTAAATCTGATCCCAGAGCAGCATTATCATCTCACAGTTACAGCCATACTTCATGTCGCTGCCTCGCGGCTAATAACGGACCTGAATCTGATCCTAGGTCAGCCTAAACAGCACAGCAGTGACAGCAAACAACTACACGCATACGCATTGATTGATTCATTGATTGCTTGCTTTACGGTTTGCATAAAAAGCAAAAAGTACACACACGTCACACACACAGTAGGCTACGGGTCCTATTGGGTCCTCTCGGGTTATACACATGATGATTACAGTCCCGTGTTCCAAATGTTTTAACGGAGCGCCGGTTCTGGCCGTCCCGTCTCACTTTCACCCCTGCGCTCAGTGCGCTGGTGCGAGACAATAAATAACTGTTCGCCAATTGCTACTTCTCCCAATTGGAAGTACATGACACCAGTCCAGCGAACCACAGTAGTAGGCTAACTGGTGATATAAAACATATAAACGAATTTTAGAAGACAGTCCTACAAGCAAGCAATCTCTCTGTGAGACGAAGTCGCTGATCCCATGCCATGGCCATGTCGACAACTGTTACCCAGTGTTTATTTGTGCCGACGGCTGACTCGTCGACATTATATGAGGTCACGTTCAACATCAATACCGTTTTTGAGGCTGATTGCTTCACACTGCAGTGCACCGGTCTTGAGGTCGCACAATGCAGTGTCGAGACTACCTCTTGAGGTGGTTTCGAGGCTATCCGGTACTGAGGAAAACCGGACGCTTCACACTGTCAAAACCGGTTTAAACATCTGCCAAGTAGCCTCGAGACCGGTCTCGAGACCACAGTGTGAATCCGCCCATAGACAGGCTTTTCTATCTCTGTATATGATTATGTTTAAGGATTATTACATAGTGCAGCAAGTAACCAAAACAATCGTTCAGTTTGTGATAAAAGCATGAAATTTGGTACACTTATAGCCAAAGGCATTCCGAAAAGATTTGGATATGGAGGCATCATGAATTTTCAACATGGCGCCCATGGCAGCCATTTTTCAAAATGGCCACCAGCAACGACTATTTTATTATGAGTAATGGATATAATATGATATTTTAGACATATGTATCATACATAGTACTTGGTAAATGTATTTTGAATAATTTAAAAGTTGTCATTGAATATTCAAGATGGCCGCCATTTTTCAAGATGGCAGCAGTCACTTGTATGACTGTCTGATATGGGTGATCTCGGTGTCAAATCAGTCATTTTTTATGATGCAGAATTCAAATTTGGAACTTTGGAATTGGCCAGAAGCTTCCTTCTATCTTTCAAGATGGCAGCCATATGGCCAAAATCAAAATTATAATTGCAAGAAAATAGAGTTATTAACTATTTCATTGGAATTACATTTTGATCCAATAAATGTAACAAGCCCTATATCAGCAAAAAACTGAACCCTTCGATGAATGGAAATGTAATATAGTGGATGTTGAAACACAGCCAGGGCATCACTGCTGTGAAACTCAGCATGGGGTTCAGTGCCAGCTAAATATACTTCGCTTAATAATGCCATAGTTTCTGTTATTAATGTGCTGGTTGTGGTGATAGTTTAGTGGTAGCAGGCCTGGAATATCATCATTTTAGGGGCAAGGCCCCTTTTGAGGCCACAAAGGCTAAATGTCAGGGCAGGAAGGCCATCAAATAAAACACGATTTTAGTCCAAATTGTTGAATTTAAGTGTTAGGGATGATAACCTATGCAATGAAATAGATTAATGATGGTATTTACACTCTGATCCATGCTCAGCTATGCACCAATCAAAGTCACTGGATTGGTTTAAAGATGCAGACTCAGGGGAGTTAAGATTTCAGAAAAAACACTGGTGTCTACATGACAAGAAAGAGACACCAGTGTCTACTGTCTACATATTGACAAGTAGGAGACAGAGGAGAAAGTGGTACAGTCAGCTGGGGGCATTTAGGCCTCTGTGGCCTCAGGTCATACCCTTGTTTTGAGGGGCACAAGACCAAACTGAGGGGCAACAGAGTCCATGGCCTTCATGGCCGCCCTGAGTGGTAGTGTAGTTTAGTTTCCTAAATGCTATATAATTTTAGTCCCACATGTAGTTTACATTAGATGTAGTTAGATAGCTGCACCTGAATGGAAAGGGTGTGCCAGTGTGGAAGAGCTGAGCCACGGTTAACAGGGCTTTGTATGACTTTCACATAGCTACCCAGATGGTGTACAGATCGCACAGGAATGAAATGGTACTGGATGAACGATCCTGCTAGGTGTAGGGCTAGGTGTCTTATCCGAACCTAGTTCCCATATCCCATACTTGAATGTGTTTCCATGTAGTAAAAGGTGGTAAAGGATAGTCGCTCTGCCTACTGCAAACATGTTTTTTGTTTGATGAGAAAATGTACAAGAAATTCAGATAGATAGAAACATCTATCAATAGAGAGAAAGAGACGGACGGACGGACGGACGGACGGACGGACGGATGGATGGATAAAGGTAGAGATTTCCATATCCGTTGCAATAGCAATAACAATAGACATAATAATAACAATAATACTATCTGGATTGTATATAGTGCTTTTACACTACAGTACAGCACAGTAAGGTACACAACAGTACAGTATATAGCGCTTTTACACTACAGTACACCACAGTAAGGTACAGTACACTATACTACAGTACAGTAATGTACAGTACACTATAGTACAGTAAGGTACAGTACAGTACAGTACAGTACAGTAAGGACAGTACAGTACAGTACAGTACAGTACAGTACAGTACAGTACATTGCAGTACAGTACAGTTAGGTCAGTACAGTACAGTACAGTAAGGTACAGTACAGTAAGGACAGTACAGCACAGTACAGTAAGGTACAGTACACTATACTATAGTACAGTACAGTAATGTACAGTACAGTACAGTACAGTAAGGATTGTACAGTACAGTACAGTAAGGTACAGTACAGTACAGTGCAGTACAGTTAGGTCAGTACAGTACAGTACAGTAAGGTACAGTACACTACAGTATAGTAAGGAAGTGGACACAAACTCTAGAGGTGAGCAGCACGAAGGGCCGCAAACTTCTATTACTATTCTATTACATTTCCATTCATCAAATGGTTCATTTGTTGCTGACGTAGGGATTGTTATGTTTATTGGATCAAAAAGAAATCCAATAAAATAGATAATAGCTCTATTTTCTTGCAATTATAATTTAGATTTTGGCCATATGGCTGCCATCTTTAAAGAAACAGTGATAATATACTGTACTGTATATACAGTAGCCTGTGCAGTGAGATAGAAGGAAGTTTTTGGCCAATTCCAAAGTTCCAAATTTGAATTCTGCGCCATAAAAAATGACTGATTTGACACAGAGATCACCCATATCAGTCATACAAGTGACAGCTGCCATCTTGAAAAATGGCGGCCATCTTGAATATTCAATTCAATGACTTTTAAATTATACAAAAGGCATTTACCAAGTACTATGTATGGTAAATATGTCTAAACTATCATATTATATCCATTACTCCTAAGAAAACAGTTGTTGCTAGCAGCCATTTTGAAAAATGGCTGCCATGGGCGCCATGTTGAAAATTCATGATGCCTCCATATCCAAATCTTTTCGGAATGCCTTTGGCTACAAGTGTACCAAATTTCATGCTTTTATCACAAACTGAACGATTCCTTCAGATTCTGGAGCTAACATCTTGGACTAACAGTAGAAAGCCAAGATGTAGCATCATGTACCAGTCCAGCATATAGCCCCGTTCAGGACCATCATAACACACTGCTTAGGCAAATGGGGCATACCAACATTTAACGCCAAATAAACACGAGAAAATACTGATCATAAAACCCTTAGCCCAACCACTTATCTAAGCTTAATGTAAAATCCCTGCCTAAAAATATCACAAAAAGCCATCCTGAAATACTAAAATTGTTTCAGGGTGACTCAATAGCCAAATAGTTAGTCTACCGTTCTTATCTTTGTTGTTAGTACAACAACCTACCAAACAACTTTTCGTTGTTTAAAGTTGCAATCTCTGTAATCTAGTACATGCTAATACTATTTAGTGTTGTTTTGTGAAAGTATCTTACAAGATATACAGAAGAAATTCTATGTGAATTTAAGAATTCATCAGCCAGGTGTACTTTGCAGAAGTAATAATGGGGGAAATTATAAATTAACTTGTCACAGTATATAAAACAAGACATTCCAGGCTGAATTGGAGACCATTTTTAATGTTATGATAGTGTCTGTCTATATTGACTTTTTGACAATATGGGCATATTTTCTTTGGCAATGCAGTTGAATAAAGCTTGTTTGGTTGCAAGGACCAAAAATGACAGGGCACAATTACATAAATACTCTGATCTACCCTAAATTATTGTTTTTAAAAACGAATGCAAAGACTTTAGAACGGTCCTTCCTATTGTTGAGACAGTATCAGGATTGGTTTTCAAAGCAGTGGGCATAAGTGTGTCAACGGCCGTTTTCTCTGCTGTTCTAGCCCCTACATTGAATTATGGGTAGGCTAGGCGTAGGCGTTTTGGCTATGCAAGACTAGAATATCATTTGTAAATTGAGATTTTGGCTATCTTCTATAAGAAACCAATTAACACTGTTAAAGGTAGCAAAGCATACAGTGAGAAGAATTTGACATGAATGATTTCAGTGTGTTGACCTCTGATGTCCACATGCAAAAGTCCCCGTAACATTTACCTTCATGGACTTGCTCATTATGAGGAACTTGGGTTAAAAAGATAAACAAACAGCAGTATCACTTCTGTAGGACGTGTTAAAATGATCTAGTGGAGAAAAAGCCCACGCACAGTAAGATGTTGAGAGAGATAATATTGACCAATGTGAAAGGCCAGGACATTTCTCTGTGGTAATGTGCTGAGTACACCTGATTAAATATGATCTTCTACTTCACAGAAGGGGGGAAAAGGCGACATTGTGATCGCAATCATCCCAACTGACTGAGGTTTATCCACATACACTGAAAAATCCTAAAAAGTCCTTAAGGTATTTACAAACTGGCAGTGTGAGAAAAATAATCACCATCTCCCCATCAGTTTGGGGGTCCCCGGCCTGAAAACGTTGAAGACCCCTGCCCTAGAGACATCTACTCCAAGGGGCCTGCACTGCATAAGGGTCCATTTGGTTCCATTTGTATACTCTCAAGGTTAAAGTGAGTTCTTGTAATGTGTTGAAAATACAGAGGAAATGGAAAGAAAAACAAAGAAATGAAAGAAAACAACTCCGTTTTTGGGGATCTATACAAATAGAACTGATCTTTCTGCATAATGGGAACAGCAGAGTAAATAGTTTGCGATCAGAAACAACAACAAAAACAGACAAAACGTGACAATGACAAATTAACCTTGGGAAGAGCAACAGGAAGAAGATAAGACTTACCTGCTATATCTACTCATCATGCTGGTGAAGTGTGCTTATCAAACATGATTATGATCCCCTCTAATAGAGGGTAACATCTGAGTTCATTGATACAATCATCAATTCCGACAAATCTTTTGGACAGTCCAGCTACACATATTTGCTGATTTTGCTTGGTGACAGTGGCTCACAGATGTGAAGTGTGGTTTTTAAAACATGATTTTGAATTTGATCCCCTCGAATGAGGGCAACATCTAAATTTATTGATACATCAATTCTGACAAATGTTTGGAACAGTCCAACTACATGTCATAGCCACATCTTGCCTTTGTTTCAGCCATCAGCATGATAGCATCTGTGATTGATAATACAAAGGTCAGCAGGTACGCAACACCCATCGCCAACCCTCTCAACCTCTTGAACCTAGCGTCACCTAGTTGGCATAATTGTCAAAAATAGATCTACAAGCTCACAACACATCGCCACCCAACATCTTGTGAGCTTGTAAATCTGTAAATCATTTTCAGTTCTAGAGATTAGGTCAAGGATAGATACCTGAGGGACTCTAAGTCTAAGTGGTTAAACTGTCAAATTTGGATCTCTCTAGCAGTTCAACAAGTCTACAAACACTTTGTCAAATAAGTTTAAATTAGATCTTAGAATCATAACTAATAATTACAATGTCACGTCATAATTATTACATTATGCCAGGAGAAATATATACCGCTTTCACAAGACTGAGTTTCTGTCCATATACTGTAGACTGAAATAACATATTATGTAGGTTTAGGTTTCCTAGACTGTCACTGCACACATGATCTATAACAAAAAGCATCATACCTTTTATGTTGTTGAGTATCTCTTTGAGTTGCCCGAAGCTATTAAGTAATGGATCCTGTTCTTCATCCTATGCAGACAGAAAGAAATGACAAACAATGACAGCAGAGAAAATGTTAGCATGAGAGGACATTCAAGAACAGTTGTTGGGTGGTACAGTAGTTCTGCGGATGAGCATAGGGCTCAGGTTAGATCACTCTCACCATAGTTGTACTAGCTGCTACAAAGACCTGCTGAACCATAACAGACAGGCTATAACAAAAGATATCCATCATGCCTAGCGGAGACATCTTGGCCCCTACAAGCTACCAGGTATCATTATGTCATATGATAATGTATTATAGTAATATAAGAGATGGTACAATATGAAGGTTACATACAGTATAAACAACCATAATAACAATATAGTATAATGTATAATTCTTCCTCTGTTGAATCTTATTAATTTCATGAAAGTAAGAAAGTTAAATGTATGCTTCTACAAACCCAATGTTTAATGTTTTTTGCAACTTTTTTTACACACCATTGGAAGAGACCACTCCCATCAAGACAGAAATGTTTCATTATGGGAATGGGATCAAGGTGATCACTCACACTCTTCAGTCAGAATAACTTTCTATCAATTTGCAGTGACCCTTCCCTTTAAAAACAGGTGGACTCAAAACTATGCCAAGAGCACACAGCATGACAGAGCCCTCTGATGCCCTCAGTGTCAAGAGTCAAGCTTCCAGGCCTGTACCCTTTTCCTAGATGTACACAACCACACATGCTAGCTACACCACAAGATGACTGATCTAACCATAAAACTTTTTTCCCACATCTCTGTAGACCAGTGCCTTTGTTTTTTGTATACCTGAATTACTATCAAAATGTGCTTTTGCCTAGAACAGGGGTAGGCAAACTTAAATCAACAAAAGAGCCATTTTTGGCCCAAAGAAAATCTGTCTGGAGCAACAAATTATGTTTGCTTAATTTATTTATTCATGTTTTTTCCAGTCTTTCAATATTACCCTTTTTTTGTTTGCTAATTTGCTAATAAAATTTATTTAATGGGCAACGTTTCAGTCGTTCAGACCTTCATCGGGCATTGCCTGCTTGCCTTGTAGGTGAAGACAATGTGCAGGACTCCTTTCCTCTATTCATCTACTTCACTGTTCCGACGCGCCTGTCCTCGTAGCCTAGGTGTGCATAAGGACTTCTCCTCTAAATCTGTGTCCCTGTTCAAATCTCTTAGTTACATAAATATCATTCATGTTAAGTAGTTATGCTTATTTGTTGAAATGATGAGAATCGATATGGTCATTTAGCGCCCTGGGTGTCCTCTCAGCACAGACAAAGCAATCGCACAAATCTCTTGTGGACTGCCACCGCACAGCGTGTTTTTAAACAAGCTATTTATTTCAGCCAATAATAAATATAGAGCATGCAGTTGTTCAACATTGATCATTATAGACAGGGCATGGAACACTTTGATAAATAGGTGTACCATTGGTCTTCACGGGGACGTGTAATGTGTGTATCCCCATTTCTGACATAGAGCGGCTCAGAGGAGCCATGCAGCGTTACCCTGTCTATAATAATCAATGTTGGAAAAACTACGTGATCTATAGGCTGATCTATTGGCTGAAATGAAAAGCTTTTAGCTTTTTCTTTCTTTTAGCTTTTGCTTTGAATGGGAGGTGTGTCATTGGTTCACTAGTTCGCTGGTGGAAGTTGGTTGACTGACAATTGGGGCTGGGACATAAATAGACAATAACAAATAAAGCAATCAAATAAATCAATAATATCAACCAGAGCTCTTGCTTTTAGGATAAATAAATACATAAAATAAGGAATCCTTTTTTTAAAAACAAGCTGTGGCAGTGTGGCATTGCGTGTATATCTCCCTTTCTCTCTGGCCAGCAAAGCCGCCCTGAGATGCGTTGAGTCCGCCTATAAGTTCATGGGGACATCGTCGGACAGGCTCGGAGACCCAGTTCACATGCACGATGTTGTGGTAACTAAGGTATTAGAAGGAATATATGTATTTTATATTGACAGATTTACAAATAAAAGACAAATTATGTTGAGGTCACTAGGGCTGTCATGATTATGACAATTTACATGACGATTAAGCTTTTAAGTTCCCCGTGGCAGATATGACACAAATTCACATAACCTAAATATACAAAGACATTACTGACTTTATACTTAAAAAAAGAACATTTATAGTGGAAATAGCCGATCTACAAGCTCACACGACACGTGACCTTGTAGATCTGCTATTTCTACTATTTTTGAAAATGTTTGAAAATATATGAAACATTTTCAACATGGAAACGATGACGAAGATTATGACAAAATAAGTGTGAATTATTGCGATTAGACGATTATTATGTAATAATTGCCATTGCCAATCAATCTGGATACGTCCCGCCTTCTGTTTTCAGACTGTTTTTAGAGAGACCATGTGACGTACAGTATCGTATATGATATTTTCGGGGCATGTCATAACACCTTTAAAACACCTTTAAAACAAAAACCGGCATGTCATAGAAACTAAGAAAGTCCTTGAATAATCTTTCATAAAAATCATAATATATAATAATAACAGCTTACCAAAGGAGTGTGGGTATTCCATCTGGAGTTTCTCTTGATGGCACCAACTACTGCACTAATCTCACCTTGGACAATGTAGATGTTTTTGTCCACCATCCTGGTTCCTAAGAAGAACAGAGGAAGGGTTGGTTGATTTTAGCTGAAAACTGTAGCAACTGTTATCAACACAGACAGAACATGTGAAAAAAATGTATTGACATCGAAACGTTGTCACTCTTGCCTGCACCCTGTAACAAATAAATAAGGCTCAAACAGTCTGTGTTTGCTCCAGTACATTCCTTCTGCATATTGAAGTCCCGTTCCTGAGATGCACCGGACCGGCCTGAACGAGGCTAGAGGCGCGGTGGACACTCTTCATGCAGAACATGTGAAAGATCTGACAGATACATCTTGGTCACATGACCACAGGGATAATGTGTCGTATTTGTGTAAGTTTTGGACAAAAGTAATGTAGCAAAAAGTGTGTTTTGAAGGAAAAGGGCCACCGTGCAGCCAATTTAAAAACATTTGTTCTTCCTTGGCCTACTGGTAGTGTGCATGCAAGTTTTCACGCAGATTGTCCGTCGAACACTGGCGGAGAATGAGATTAGCTGCACACAGACAGACAGACACACCAACAGACACATGGATGGCCAGGAGTGAAAATGACAGTACTGTTCCAATCTACAACACAGTCTAAACTACATTGTCTGCTACAGCTAGTGCCCTTTCAGTAAACTCTGACGGGACCATACTCAAGTTCCCTCAGCCTTATGTACTGTACCCTCAACCCTATGTTCCTTAAGCCCTATGTTCCCTCATCCCAAAACAGACCCTATGTTCCCTCATCCCAAAAAAAACCCTATGTTCCCTCATCCCAAGATAGACCATATGTTCACTCAGCCCTATGTAATATGTTGACTGTCTGTCTGTTTGTCTGAGATATTTTATAACAAGATATCTCTTGTTTTTTGTCAAAAAGAGACATGGCAATGGGCATGGCATGTCACAAAAAGTACATTTATGACTTTGTACAAGACAAATAGGCCAAAATCAAACTCATATAGCACCTCAAAAGACTTGGCCAGAAATGGTCACAGGGGAAGGAACAAGTCACAAGTGATTCACTTAAATAAGTTGAAGTTGACAAAATTCATTTGGGCCAATAGGGTTTATGGTGGTGGGCATGGCACTGAAACATTTTGTGAACACACTGCATTCTTTCTGGATGTCTGTGTGCTTCTGAACACATTTTCTAGTTCCAAAATGTTTTAACATTGTATGAGGTTGTACGTCATTATAATAACACAATATATTGTCATAACCACTATCGTTTTAGCTAAAATAATGATTTGGCGATCATCATAGGGAATATAGGCATGACCCCAACTCTGACGATGCTGACCGCCTGTCAACTGTGCAAGTTAAACAAGAAAGCCTAGTTATTTCTTGCATCCCCTGCAGCAGTTTATGCAGGCAAAATGGAATTAATTGATTGTATAGGAAAATGTTTAGGACCAGCTATATGTAATAGAATGTAATAATTCAATATGCCACAAAAAGCAAACACCAAGTCACAAAGTCAAGCACAGATGCCTCAATACAGCTGCCAACATCTGCAGAAGAATAAGATAGAATAGCATAAAACTGAGGTTATGTGGATAATGCCTCAAACCAATCTGGATAACCAAACAGTATCAGGATGTCATAATGCGCATATTTGAGAAGTGGGGTATCTTGAAATGGTTGGATTAACCTTTTGCCATGCCATGTCAGGCGCTAGAGACGATACACTTTGTTGCTGTCAAGCTGGAACCATGTATGTCCAAAACCATAACTTTTCAGGAAATAATAATTAAAAAAAAAGCTTTGTTCAAATTAATCCAATGTAGTACTTATTTAGTCACAGGCTCTTATTAATACTTTTGATTGGTTAAATATTTATAAAAGCCATAGACAGATTTAACCATGTCCAGCTGGTATCCCTATTTTGAGATAATATCATTATTTGCAAAGATTTCCAAACATAAACTATCTATAAGCTCACAATTACCTTGTAGATCACAGTGTAATACAACAATAGAGGCGAGCATTCATTTATAAAAAGAGCATAAAAAATGTATCTGGACATACAAGGTTTCCGCCTGACAGCAATGACATGCTTTGCTGGTAGTCTGAATTGCAGGTCATCTTTTGTTTAAATTCATATGAAAGCAATCTATTCAAACAATAAGAGGATGAATGAAAGATGGAAGAATGAAAGAAGGGTTATATATGGTGTTGAGACAGTCAGAATAATAGGCTTAGTGTTGGATTCAGCTTGTATAACTGAATGACAGACAAAAATGTATTCATCCATGCTTGAATAGTGATAACACATTCTTGACACCGACATTATGCTTAGAAATATGGTGTTAGGACAAGAAATGAGAACCGTTATCCTACATTGACCTCGCATAACGTTTTAATCATTTTGTATTTTTTGGGGTAGCATACAATTATGAAGTTAGAATATAACCTATTCTACTCTCGATACTTAAAGTGAAATATGGTTGGGGTAGGTATGGGCAAGTCTGGAGCTGTTAATCATAGCTTTTTATTAACAAATTACACCTTTAAGGATGATGCAGGGAGATACCGATACATCCTGGGTCTCACCTAAAGTAAACTCAATGAGGTGAACCTTCATAGGAGTCCTTTATTAATACTATAGCACAGATGAATAATGTAGTTCTTGTGTTATCTGACGGTAATTATATTTTATTTTAATTCAAACTAAGCCAATTCTAATGTACCAGATCAATTGGTATTAGTATTAGCCTTGGATCAAGTATTTTATCAAGTCTCACTTTTGCTCTTGATAAAATACATGATAATTATAGTCTTTATTAGAAATTGACTTTTTTCACAGCAGACATTTTTTCACATAATTTCATAGTAGACAGAAGCTGAAGGCCTGTTTTATTTTAGAGGTTACTGTGCAGTAACTTAGTAACATCTAAGTTAACTTCAGCCTGATGCAGTTGACACACATATCCATCTAAAGTAACGGAACAGAATTCATGTGTTTACCTTCAGCTGGGTTTACCCATCTCTGACAAGTCAAAATGTCTGCTATGAAAAGGATCAATAAACTGTTAGTCCCCAAGTCGATACACATAATACCATGATACAACACATACATTAGTTGCTGTCAACCAAATAGCTAATTGGATTAGCAACTAAGCAAAGAGAATGCTAATAGTAACGAGATGACTGACTTTCCATTGCGATTTCAGCTTGGTAGACAAATGACAGCTCATTGGGGAGACAAATGCAGGAAATTAAGTTAGGATAGGGCCGTTTGGTTAACTGTCGACGTGTTAACTTCAGACCTACACTGTCACTTCTACATGGGCAGCGATACCGGTCACGTAGCCAGGTAGTTAGCCTAGCAGCTATGGTAAATATACCAAGGATACGACAGTGAGGTCATAAACAATATGACTACGCGATCCTTTCGACAAGTGCCACTCAACAACAATGGCGTATTTTCTATTATCAGTCGAAAATACTGTCGACCAAGTGAGTGACATAAATAAATTAAATGTTAACGTGAACAACTAACTGTCTCTGTTTGTGTTGTGGTTCGGCTGCCCCGTGGATCTGAAGCGCTTCCGCTACAAAACGTGACGTTACCAAAACATCCTTGGTATTTTTCTACCACCATAGCGGAAGCGTCTAGCCAAGCTAGCTAGCCTAGCATGCGAAAGTCGACTCTTAGCAGCTTGTTTTCCAAATTTCCTTTAACTTGACAACACGCCATACGTCGTGGCATCAACACAGCTGCACAGCACAGCGTAACAACACTTCACAGCCGAATGAAGCGCCCTACCTGTGTATGTGTGAGCACTGTTTCCAAGATGGAGTCCTCCTGCAGCTAACGCTGGGCTAGCTCGATGGCTAGCAAGCTATTAGCCGACCAACAGTGAGTGAATAAAGAAGACCAAAAGTTCAGTTCACACCAACAGACCACAGTTCTCATACATGGCAGGACGTGGAAACCGCTGGCTTCGAACACAGTTGATTCATTCACTCGCGAAAATGTATCCCTCAAAGAAATGTTTACAAGATTCAACACATCCACCAGCTGAGCTGTCAGTCTGGGCTTGGTAAACACACTGACGTGGAAAAGCTCTGCGTCCTCAACCTAACGCGATGCTTTCGCTGTTTGTTTGGCAGAGTTCGGAGCCAATCACTTTTCAGCGACGCATCAAACTTGATGCGGAATTCCTGACAATAACATTTTTATTTTTCAAATGTTATTATGGGATGCATGAAATTAACGACAGAATTATGAATTAGGTATATTATTATAATAGTGAAATAAATAAAGTAAATGATGAATAGGATTAGTCTAATTCTTCCATTCATAATTTACTTTATTTATTTATTTTAGTAGCTAAATGTTGGTTGAGCCTGTGTGATGACGAAAGCACTGCCACTGCCAGCATCTCAAATGTTGCAGCATCACCATGATTACGCCACACCTTGAACTGCTCTTATATCCTGATTCCCTTGGGCATTGGTTGTGTGTGTCATACTGGGGGGAAAAAAGTAACTTAATACTTGCTATAATGCTGAATGTGAACATAATTATAAGCCTATAGGCCTATAGGTTATATAACTTATAGAGGCCTGATAGCTTGCACAAGCTGGAGAAACAGGTTGGTTATCACATCTGACAACTCAAATCCATAAACAAAAACTAAGCTCATTGAGGGTCACAATAGCCTAAATATAGCCTGAAAGTATGCAGTAGATCAAGGTTATTTATATTATGTTTTGAGGTCCAGGAGAGTGTGTTGGACTGACAGACAAAAATGCATTCATCCATGCTTGAATATAACACATTCTTGACACTGACATACAGTATATGCTTAGACATGTGGAGTTAGATTATATTATGTTTTGATGGTCCAGGTTTGGGCTGTGGCTGTGTGTGTGTGTGTGTGTGTGTGTGTGTGTGTGTGTGTGCGCAAGTGTGCGTGTGCGCATGCGTACTCGCTGGAACCAAGTGTTCCAGTGTTCAGTGATGACAGTGTTCAGTGATTTCGCTCCTCAGACTATACTGAAGAAGGACAGTGTGAACTGCATTGCCGTGGAGTGGAAGACGGGGGTGAAGGCCGAGTGTGTGTGTGCGCGTGCGTGTGCGCGCGCATGTGCGAGTGGGTGGGTGGTGGGTCCTACATTATACAGAGAGTTCATAGATGCATACAAACTCTTATCTTTCACAATGCAATCAGTTGTAGACCATTTTCCCAATGTTTACACAGAAAGTATTTGTTTAAAATTTGCAGAACCAACTTGTGTCAGACCTTTGTTTGCTGTGGCAAAGTGTTTGATCACCTGTTGAATTTGTAATTGCAACATTTCATCCGCAAATATGAGTGTGCAATTTATACTGTAGCATATATTTTGGCATAACTGAGACAATAACAAGTAACTTCTTTATAAGTAGATATTTGTCATGCATCAACCAAGGGATTACTTACCAAATGCAATGCATACAAATCCATCAACAGTCTGCAAGTAAACATGTGGCCCTCCATTAATTTAATTTCAATTGCTTAAAGTGGCATTAGCCCATTAGAGGGGAGGATTAAAAAACGCATCTATGTGTAACATATATATTCATAACAACTGTATTAATTTAAAACTGGTTTAATAACCATAATGTTGTGTTGCATATCCACCATATCCTTGTTCCATCCTTGTTCAGCCCTCCATATGAAACATCTGGATTTCTCTTGATTACATTAACTTGATCCAAACTATATAAATATTTATGTAAGCTAGTGTCTTGGAAGTAAGGATGTTCATTATTCATTACAGACACCAAGGGCAAAATTCGTTTAACTTGAACCATCCATTTCCCATGAGATCCAAATGACACATTCTATCCAAAACATTGAGAGATCATATGGCCTTATATTCACCCTGAGGTCCAATGTGAGGTTTTGATTTGAATTGGGTTTAGTGATTCCACAACTGATTCCCTGCACATATCTGTTCTGCACATGAAAGTAAATGGACTCGAAAAAGAAAAGTTCAAGTTCAAGGTATAGCAGTGGCATAAAGCCTAGAATTTCTGGCTTTATAGAAATGGTAACCTTATGAAATAATAACTCTAATGTTGTGCGTTTTACTGTTATTGCAATAAACGCTATGTTTCCATGAAAGACACTGCACTGTATGTTGGGGGATAAAAATGGATTGGGATAGTTAACTGTCCTCCTGCCGAGACAATTCATCTCATGGGGTTTACTTGAGACAAGACACGAGTTAGTTTGACTTTGTCTTTGACCACCAAATCTGAAATGTTCCTCTCATCCTCTGTCTCCCACCCCCATTCTTCACCTCTAACGTGACGTCCCATCCCTTGGAGTCTGAAAGCCAGATCGATAGAGCTGTAGGACCGTGGAAAGATGGTCTCAACTTGGTATATACCAATCTCTTTTCCACATAACTATATTTCACACACACACAAAAAAACTCTCCCGGTCAGAAAATGTAAATCACGCTGGGAATTGGCACTGGGCGAGCACCTTTACGCACGAGACAGACGGCCAATAATCTGTAAAAAAGCCGCTGTGATTCAACATGAAAAGCAACGGGATAACTCATTAAGCTGGTGATCACTAACTGAATCCAAATGATTTAGAGACTGAAAGGGTGAAGAGGACGCGTGCATGTGTTTACAGTGAGTGTGTGAGAAAATGAGAAAGGACGATAGTGGAGAGAGAGAAAGGAGACATGAGAGAGAGAGAGAAAGAGAGAGAGAGAGAGAGAGAGAATGATGCAGAGAATTCTGCGCGCGCGCGCGTGTGTGTGTGTGTGTGTGTGTGTGTGTGTGTGTGTGTGTGTGTGTGTGTGTGTGTGTGTGTGTGTGTGTGTGCTTGCGTGCGTGCGTGCATTTCCGTGCGGGTGCCGTGGTAGGGTAGGGGCGGGCAGGCCAGGGGACAAGAAAAAGCAGTGAAGTGGGCCGTCCTTTCTACCAGCGGAGCTGTCACACAATATTTAGCATAAAGTCAGTCCCCCAGCCT
This sequence comes from Nannobrachium achirus, assembly GCF_963921795.1. Taxonomy (NCBI): domain Eukaryota; kingdom Metazoa; phylum Chordata; class Actinopteri; order Myctophiformes; family Myctophidae; genus Nannobrachium; species Nannobrachium achirus. The sequence continues at coordinate 42,253,570 of NC_137833.1, read as the reverse complement.
CTGTATGGGGATCAAGCCTCTCACTCTCCCACTGCCTTCATGTCTGACAGCGCACACAGAGGGAAGGAACTCAGCTATTTGTTGTCTTTACAGACCGGGGACTTTGTCCATGTCAGCAGCCAACATCATCAGCCTATAGGACAACTATTCTCCCGCAACAATTTTGCCTTTTCCAGGGATTAATTTAACCACACCGGGATCTGATGTAAGTGCGTTAAACTTAAAGTCGTCTCCGTTTCTCTGTGGTGAATGATGCGCGTTTGTTTTGCGCTCATTCTTTTGGAACATAATACAATTTATGCGTGTATAAGTTTACCGGACCCGCGTGGGGTGTTGACACGCGCGAACATCACTCATAGAGATGGGTCCACGGTTAGACAGTGCCACCTGAACTACAGCCTTTGCATTTCTCTGTATTTAGACAGACATTTTAACCCCAACCCCAAGCCTATATTTTACAGGCCTAAACTAGAACTGAACTATCATTAAACGGAATTGAGTCAAATGTTATATGCAGGGTAAACACTTGGCTTTTGGTTATGGAGATCACGATTGCGCGATTTTAATTATTAAACGCGATCAGCCCCAGGCACACATATCTTTAATTAATGCCTCCATATTATTATGTACTATATTCTAAGCTCACATAAATCACTATTTGTGCTTAAGAGTTAAATAATAGCTTAATAAAAAGCACATCCCAAGCGCTGACGTTGCACGTGCAAAGTTGTGTTCCATGGTTTAGTAGGCCTAAGGCATTACATACATGCATATTGTTTGGTTTGTATTGTTTGAAGTTCAGATTTATTCTTCTGTCATTAGATTTTTTTATTTCATAATTCACACCGCAATGTTTCATAATTCATAGTTAATCCAGGTTTAGTCTATGTACAACTAAAACCCAACAGGTTTAAGGCCCATTCCCACTGGGCCAGATAACAGATATCTGGAGATATTTCTCCAGATATTTTTCCATGCAAAGTGGATGGTAGATACAGATATAAAAAATATTTGCCACAGATAAAAGTATCTGTGGCAAATATCTGTGGTAGAACTTTTTTTTATCTGTATCTACCATCCACTTTGCATGGAAAAATATCTGGAGAAATATCTCCAGATATCTGTTATCTGGCCCAGTGGGAATGGGCCTTTAGACTATATACAACTGCGTTATCTAAAAACCAACAAACAAAAGCTATTGGGGGAACAATGCGAAAATATTTCAGAGGTCAAAAATATTTGGGGATCTAGTGGAAATTGATAGGTGGCAGGTGCTGGCGAGCCTCAAGAGACCATGCACCGAAAGAAAAACACAACCTCCACCCACTCCATCATCCAACACACCGCCACCAGTAAACATTCATCTGTAAAACATTTTTACTCATTATATAGTCTGTAAAAATGTTATAGGCCTACAATGTATCCAATTATTTGAGCCTTTCTACAATGTATCAAATTATTTGAGCCTTTAATTGTCATGTGGCGCTAAAATCACTTATGCTTAATAGGCTAAGGGTTCATCACAAATAAATCAAGAAAATATAGTCTGTGCAACTTAAAAGACTAAAATGCGCATGGCATGAACTATATGTGACCTATATTTTGTTACAATTCCTACGAATTGTAGTTATTTTTGGAGCAGTCCTCCTTTGTTTGACAAACTTATAGTTGTTTCCGTTGTTATTTTAAAAATAGTAAAAATATCATCTTCATAGGTTTTGGAATGTGATTGATGCTTGCTATATCTAAACTTGGAATTCGATTCACGAGTTCCATGATTTCCGTTTTTAATTGTTTGTTTATTGTGCGTGGCATCAGCTTATATTTATTAGAATACGTTTAAGTAGATTTTAACACGTGAAATGTTGTGTTTTTCAGGGGTTAATTTGTCTATCAAAGACAGGATACTGACAGGATTTGTTTCATTGGCTACTGAATATTTGGTTTATTCCAATAGGCCTTCCGTGGCCTCTTTTGCATTTGCCCCTAGGTTAGGTCATATGAAAATAATATTTGTTTAGCCGTAGTTCAAGTTTGGCCTCTGTAAACATTTTACGTGGTTATCAGGAAGCCTATTGGCTCTCACAACAATGGCCTATGTGCATGGCACAATACACGAGAGGCCTGTCTGTCTATGCTTCATAATTACGCATATTTTGTTATGGCCAGCCATGCACTCAGACTCAGCCTATATCACTGGATCCCAAACACCGCGGGTTGGTAGACGAGGGGACGCATTTGTGGGTCGCGGACAAATTTTTGTGGGTCCCTTATTTTTTTGTTTAATACAATTCGTTTTTAATTATTTTTTTTTTTTAAAGTGAATGATTATTTAAATAATTTAATAAATACATACAAGAAAAATCGAAGAAATTAGAAAACAAAATATGTTCAAGAAGTATAGTGAAAATAGCCGATCTACAAGCTCACTACGCCATGCGTTGTGAGCTTGTAGATCTGCTTTTTTTTTTTTTTTTTTTACTAGGTCGGACCATAGGCAAATGCCTAATTTCTCTTTTGGGTCTTGAGCTAAAACGTTTGGGAACCACTGGCCTATATTTTATGTTGTACAATTATTCCGCCTGTATAGGATAACATAATTGTATCGATATAGTGGTTGTCATTAACTTACACACACATCAAAGGTGGTCTAAACAGGATATAAAATATGTCATAACAGTGGAGGCTGTGTAATATAGATTACAAAACAATGGGGTACATATATCAGCATCATCCATAATTAAAGCTGTCAATTGGACATCAGATGCGCTCCATCTAGACAATTAATCGTCATTATTTCTTAAAACAGACGATCACAATCAATAAAGTTATAAGATCTTTCTTTTATGCTTTTAACTTCGATATATTTCATCATGACAACTGATTAAATCCTAATAAATTAACTTCATCACCCAGTTTACAGCCTATAATATAGCTATTATGCACTTGTAAAAATGCACACATTTCCCCAACAGGAAATTGGGGTCTATTTTCTGTTGGAAGACTGTTCTTATAGTGGCATATTGTAGGTCCTACCTGGCATCTGTTTAACACTTTTCTTGTTGGGTTTTATACTTTGAGCACATAAAATGTGTGATGCCGCGTGCAAGAAAAAGAAAAAAACAGCCTGGACTCCCTCAAATGCCTCAATCTTATGCAAATGGTTGTTATAGGAGGGGAGAAATTAACATCTACAAACATTGGACTGAAATTCCATCTGCCGCCTACTCGAGGAGGCCCTTAATAAGTTCTCAGACAGCAAAGTGACACACATCTTAATCAACTCTTAATCCAAGGAATTAATTCTCGACGCGTTTATGAATAATTCCAAGGCTAATGTTGGGAGTCCGTGGAAATGTAAGCAGCCTGCCTCAGCCGCACCAACAGATGGACCCTGCAATCTCCTGAAAAATGAGAGGATTTTTGCCTCCATTATTAGGGTATATAACATATAAATAAATATATGTTATTATTTTATTATGACCGGATATATATTTTAATTAGATCGATGTCACAGGGCCAGCCTACTACTTATGCAAAGCACTCCGGCGTATGCAAACGGAGGCCTCATCCTCCTCATCCATTTTGATTTGTGTTCATGGCTGAACACGAGTATGCGTGCGTGTGTAGCCCCACCAGTTCAAAGCAATAGTAAATACACATCTATCGGCTTATGGCAACGTTTCATGGTGTATTAGACTGTATGAGTGATAGGGAACACCTTGGGATCGTTGTGGATGCTGCATCAGCAGCAGAACTATGCGCTAATAACTACACAGTACAAGGCCCAGAAACTCAATTGTCTTTAATAAACTTGTTGGAGTGGAGAGGCTATACTCTGTCAAGGTTTTTAGGATTGTCAGCAATTTGCCTAACATTTTAATATGCATGTTATGAATATGATGCTATACCGATCCATCAGCAGAATCCCCAAAAGGCCTGTTTTAATGGCAACTCCTTGTATTTGAAAAGAATAAAATACAAATATTCCGCTTATTTTAAATAGTGAATATTTGACATTTTGTGTGTAGGATAAATAGAACTGATTAAATACATTTTTTGAACAGGAAAGGAGGACTGATGATAACTTCAGCTTTTGATGGTTCATGCATTTAGCAGTATAAAAAAAATCCATATTCAGCTTAAATCAATTTGTGAATGCAGTATCGTTTTAGCTTATACTGCAGATTTAACATAGTCAAAATGACGATCCCTAGAGATAAAAAGTGAATCAATAAAAATACATTTGAAAGTGAACTTGATGTTGAGATATGAATATGTCCCCATGGCAGTTTAATGTCGTGCACAGGGCCGGTTCCTGGCATAAGCAACATAAGCGGCTGCTTAGGGCCACAACCAATAAGGGGGCCACATCACGGGCCACATATTGTTACATTATGTAATGTATCCCCTATCCAAAAACTAGCGTTATTATTTTAATAACCCTTACCCTTCCTCCTTCCGCGTAATCCCAAACTTCACTCTAGGCTTGGCTGCCTGTACTTGATTCATGAGCAAGTCAATATGCCTCCAAAAAGAACATTTCGATCTGGTGCTACAGATTATTTTAGGTGGCCCCTCACTAACGGATGCGCGCGTACGCGCTCATCCGTTAGTGAAGGGCCACCTAAAATAATCTTGCATAGGGCCACTTGAGTCCTAGAACCGGCACTGTTCGTGCAGTACACTATCTAGCCCAATATCTATTTCTGTAAGATTCTACTCTGGAACCAACAGTCATAGCTAGTTAGCCATACCCAGCTCCGAGGAGGAGGAGGTCTCTTGCTTTGGAAATATAATCATGTCACACCTCTGAGGGGGCACTAACACCTTGTTCTGGACAAAATGACAGGCTTGCGTCACCCAGGCTCTTTGCCTGCCAAGCTAGTCTGCGTCTTAGCACCACATTGACATAAAGGACATGCATTTTATTAGTGCATATATGTCTGACTGACATATTCATATTTCTGGACAATTACACGGTGTTCCCTGGTGATACTAAACCTGGGTCACACAAAGAACAGCTGTTGCCCTCTATAGGGCAAGTATTCCACTTGAATTTTGCCAATTGGCCTGCAGCAGATTTGACTCCACATATACTGCTGTGTTTGTGAAATACAAACAGTGAACTATATACAGTATATTAACTGAATACGGTATATTGACTGATATAGGCATTTATCCAAGTGTATCTTTTGATGTCAAAAGGTTGCAGAGAAAATATAAACTCCTGGGTGCATTTGATCTCGATTCCCTTTATAGTCGGTTTAAACTCTATTGTTAGACTTTCAGCAAAGGTAAAAACACTGTGGTTATGAGGTGGGGGAAACTGAGCTTTTTGACCCGAGAGTCAACTTTAACCCACAAATCCATATCAGAGGCTCATTAATACAAAGCCACAGAACACAGAAGCAGTGCTTACCATAGTAATCTCTCTGCTGTGAGATTCAACCTTATCCTCAATCTCACATCTTTTTTTCCCAGGGATACAGAGATAGCCTGAGGGAGATCGTCAACAGCATAGAATACCCATTTTCCTGTCGTGTAATCTTCTTGAAATTCTCCTATTTTTTTCTCACGCATGTTAAACAGAAAACAGATGAAATTCTCTCTTTAAAGTTTTGCTAGTCATGTTGGAGCAACGATACTCAAAGCGCATTACGTTTTGGAATGGTTTAGGCAAAATGGGATTTTGCTTGAAAACAACATTTTAAAAGTATTGTAAACATTGGCAGTTTGACTTTAATTTAGGCTGCAGAGCATATAGGCTTTCTAAAAAGTGAATGTAAAGCTTTGAATAAAATAATTATTATTCATTCACTTTCTCAGATCAAGGGCCTCGGCTGATTCTGAATGCTGTGATACGTGTCCTATTCTGTATGCAAAACTGTTAAAGCGAGTAGACTTATCGGGGAGATGATCGAGCTTGTAAACAAAGTTGATACATAAAACAATTTTACAATTTAGGCATTTGCAGGCACTCTCAGCCATGAGCAACTTACAAAGTGCAAGGTCAAAGTAAGTGCCACCATGAACCTTTGCCAACTGACAACTGGGTAGTGATCGAGTGTAGTGCTAAGAAAACAAGTATGTGCTACAAAGCAGCAAGTACACATCGAACCTGGCATCTGTCTAAATAACATCCATACTTACCATATGTCTACAAATAAACAACATACCTAGCATCTATCTACATAACATAACTAGAATCTACATGGTCAACAAGTAGGAGGTGCAAATGCAATCATAATAAGTACGCACTAGAAGATGAGGTGAAGTTGAAAGAGATAGGTTTTCAGAATGCGGCAGAAGATGGGGAGTGTGCCGTGCGGTCCTGACTGGTGGCTAATTCCACAGCCATGGCAGCCAGGAGGGAGAAGAGTCTATCTAGGCTGTCTGGAGCATTGGTCTGGCTGTCATTATAGGCAGGTTAGGAAGGCATAAATGACCTGTGTTGGCTGATTTGTGGGGGAAGGAGTGTGGTTGCAGGTAGGGGGGGTGACATGTCCTTATATCAAAGCAAAATATTGCTCAAATTAATATACATCAAATTGTTCTGATTCATGCATGCCTCTGACCCCACTTCCCCTTGTCATAATTACATGCAGTGATCAGTTGGGTGCACCAAGACCTTGTTCTCTTCACTCCATTCTCCGTACTTTAGGCTGTGATAGCACCTGTACTGTACTGTACTGTATATACCTCTCCATGAATACATATTTGCTGGCTCTTGCATGCCATGCCAGCTGCTATTCAAGTGATGTCTTAATTTTTTCCTCAAGGCTTTGGCGTTTGGTTCCCCTTATTCTGTATCAAATCAAAAAATTACAGTGCCAATCTATTTTAGAGTTTAACATTAGTAGCTATCATCAGGAAAATAAATGGTACACTGGCTGTGGCTGTTTTTTATGCTTTCACAGGCAGCATGACTGTTTGATCCTTCTATTCCTGAATCAACTTACTGCTTAGAAATAAGATTCTGTGAAATTGCAGTGACATTCTCCTCACTGGCTAAATAATTCCATGCACTGGCCCTTAAATGACTTCATAGAGACATTTTGCATGTAGCCTGCAGGCTATCTGATGATGAACACTGACTGAACTCAAGTTGAGTCCTCTATATGCAGTCAAAGCATGCAATCATCAACAGGGCGAAGGAAACTAGAAATGTGAATGTGAGACGTTCTAAACATGAACACTTAAAACGTATAAACATGTTGAAATGAAGAGAGAACAGCCGTGCTTTAGATGTTCAAAGGGGCATCACAAAAGTAACATAATTTCATTGGCTTCGAATGGTGACACAATGTCTGGTTCACAAGTTCAACCAAGTATTTCTGTCTGACGTCCACGTACAGTGGTTGTTCTGATGTTTGGCATGTGGACAGAGCAGGGGGGCGGGTCTTGTCACAGTGCCATGTTATGATGGACACGGGTGGACCTCCTCCAGAGCGTCATATTTAGAAGCAGCAGAGGTCACATGGTCTCACACTCACAGACTGGCACACAATGTGGCATCTGCGGCTAATAAACCACAGAGAAAATATGGGGATTTTACTAGTCTCATGGTTTCACCAACACACACACTCACACACTCCCGCAAGGCTTTAAATTGGGCTATGATTTTAACACAATTTTGATGACACGCATTTGAAATTACATGTCAGTGCATGGGAGGAAGAAGAAAAAAAAACTTGTCGGCGTCGTCTGTGGCTGTCTGTCATGGCTGCGTAGTTCAGAATGTAATTTTGGGAAACGGGCCTATCTGAGCGCCGATCATACTTGTAGGGCAGATGCCATTCTGTTTTTATGGGACTCGTTTTTGGAGCTACACCCGAAACAGTTGATAGACGGCTAAGTGGGCAGCATAGCCTATACTCACAATACTGCCACGACGTCGTAAATCTCTCGCTTTGAGGGAGTGACTGTCCCCATATATTCAAGGTGTTAACTGCGCTTGTATAAATAAATGGCCTGCTATTTTAGGCTCCATTAAGTAGGCCTATGGGCCTATTCCTACTACCACCACGAGGTTGCTATTTGGGGTTGGGGAGTGTCATCGCGTAGCTATTGCAGCAATAGCTGTATTACTTCAAAGCAATCGAAAATAGAGTCAATTCAAGGGGCTGGAAGAGTGGGTTATGTCAGCACTCGGCAGCATGCTTTAAATAAATGAAATAGCCTACCTACGTTACAGGGATTTTGAAAGTCAAATACACTGTGTTTTCGAGCTGATGCATGTGACTGGCCTGCAGCCTTATTTGAACATTATTAGTAGGCTAGTGAATCACGTTGACTATTGAGAAGATGAGCGGATTTGAGCGGTGATGAAGTGTGTGTTTTGCTGTCAGAGGCGTCAATTGGGTATGGCAAGCTATGGCAGCTGCCATACCTTGGCTACAGGAGAAAATAATACAATGTACTGTAATCGTGCCTGTTGCTAAGGTATGACAAAATGACTGGTGTCTTGCACGCGCGCGAGGGCGCGCGTGCAAGACACCAGTCGTGTTGCCATACCTTATCTTTTTCTGAACTGACGCCGCTGTTTGCTGTGCTGATGTGTGTTGCCTTGCTGTTTTCAGAGCCTGGCCGCCGAGGTTATGGATTTTAACCTCCTGACGGACAGTGAAGCCCGTAGCCCGGCGCTGTCACTCTCGGACTCTGGGACGCCTCAGCACGATCAGGGATGCAAAGGCCAGGACAACAGCGGTCAGTCCCTGCACGTTGTTGACCATGTTGTTGATGCATGAAATTACAACGGAACGAAAAGATCCACACAGAAAGTGGACGGTTCATAACTTTCAGGGCCAACATAGCCTGATTACTAATTATTATTTGTCGTCATTTTGCTTAGCGTATCAATACGCCAAGGAAAATATAGACAAATAATGATAACGATTAATTACATACAAATATTGATATTTGAAGGCACACGCGCTGTTTATTTCCCATATACTTCACTGCTTTGCTGAGCTGTGCATGATATGGCCTGGGCATATAGCTATTAGGCTATAGCCAATTCGTTACAATAACACTAACCATAATTTGAATTTCACTAGGCTGTATTTCTGTCCTGTTCCGTGTATTTGATCCAATCGTTGAGAGCTATCATCACAACATATTTATAAAACATTGGTCAATGTGTTGCTGGTTGAAATAAATCCTTTCTGTTGTGATATCGACAGATTTTTAAACCAGGAATACACCTGTCACCTGTTTTATGAGCCTATGTATTATGCAATTGTCATTTATGTGTTGATTTGAATTACTCAAAACATTAGGCCTATATCATATGCCAATTAAAGTCTAAAAATGAACCAAATGGAAGAGTTCGAATTTCCTAAATGTCTTGAATGTGCGCAGCTTTTTTTTTTTTTGTATTCTGGAATTCTTGTCAAAATGTAGGGACACAAAATTGTAAATTAAGACAGCACATTTAGCTAATTACCTTAAGGCAGATTGTATAAAGTAGATGCTATAGGCCTATAGTAGGCCTACATTAAAATTAAAGGTGTAGGCCAAGGCTAAATCTCCCTGCTTCCAGGTCATTTGGGTAGATCTTATCTTTTAGTTTGCATGCAGTGTAATTGTATAGGGCTTGTCATGTTCGTTTATTAGGCTGCTGCAATGTTTTTATAGTGATGTCTATTTCATGCAGCAATAATTTGAACATTATGTTGTATCAATATCCTGTTACGTATAGGCTATATCGTGGCTTGTATTTTAACCCTAAATTGAGGAGGTAAGCCTATGTGGTGTAATTATAAAGAATAAAACAAGTCCACACTGAACCTTTTCGAATGTTGTGTGACAACGTGATCAAAGCATCACCTCATCACTAGGCCACTCGTCATCACAAACAGCTTATACTCCAATAAATAACAAGGGTAATACATTCCTAACAGTTTCAGGTTGAAATCCCAAGTTTTGTTTACACAATGTAAATTTAAAATCTGATAAACTAATTCAAGTAGCATATTCTCATATAAAGCTTCATGGTAAGTAGACCTGGAGAATGTCAGTGTTAATATGTCTGAAATATGTATAGTATAAAAGACAACATGATCTTTCCAGCGGAATCTTTCAGAAAGATCTGTTCATTTTAATAGCAAACGCTACCCTCTGAATTAAACCAACCAGAATCACCTAAGAACCCTCCCTCGGGGAGCTTTGTTTATTTATTTATTTATTTTGTGTGCACACAGCGAAAGCGTATAAATTCACATTTAATTGCCAAACAACTGTGTCTGACTGCTCGTAAATCCACCCCTAACAAGCCTTCAGACATTCTCCTCGCAAGTCAGCTGCAGACAGTGACTTTGAAAGAAATGTCAGCGCAGTATAAATCCATCCATGTAGCATGCTCCTTAAGAACGCTAATTTACTGTAAAGCCTTTACCCTATTTATAATCTGGTCTGGTTAAACGTCCAGGTCTTACTGTGGCCCCTGTCGCTCTCCATTAACTGTCGTCGTTTATGTTCTAAACTAAAGCGGCCCTGAAGAAGAAGGGTTAGCATATATTTTGTCATGCATCTAAGACAGAAAATGTGAAGTTTGAAAGGGTTTTATGAGGGATTCTTTTTGATCTCCTCTGAGGGAAATATCATGGTTAAATATGGATATAGTCAGAATCCTTTCCTCCTACAAAACATGTTTTGTTGTTTAAAAATAAAGCAATGTTTCATGTTGTACCGTCAGAACACCATTTCAAGGTTTATATCTTTATATACTTTTGACAATATAAAGATTTTCTGATATTCTCAGGGGGGGGGAAATAGGATGACACTCAAATGATGCAATTAAAAAAATTATTTATTGGACCAAACATTTTGGCCGTGAAAACGGTCATCTCTCCTCACCACTTTGCTCAGATTATTTCCATGGAGAAGTTGACCTCCGACAGCTCTCTCATGTAGGCACATTATCAGTCAGATTGCTCCTATTGTTGTTGACTAGATGGGTTTAAAAGAGGTCTGCCCTTTCCTCTGTATTGTATTATAGACTTTGGCCTTAAGTGACGGCTAACCCAGTGTCAGTTTACTGCCAGATAACAGCCCAGGCTCGGCCCTTATTGGTTTTGCCGCTGGCCCTGCAGAGTCTCTCTTTAAATCCTGCTGATCATTTCAAACTACTCCCAGAGAGTTAAGCCCTCGCCAAACAGAGCCCAACCTGCCCCAGTCACAAAAGCCTGATCTGTGGGATTAGGTAGCCAACTAATTTCACTGCTTTCTGTGGGGTCCTCAAATTGCCGAGCTCTGATCACGGCGGGCTGAGAGAGGATCCCCGGCAGACATAACACGGTTGTGTGGTCCCCCTAACCTACCGTGACTGGGCCAAATGTAATGACTGATGGGCTTGGCACATCTTTGAAATGAGAGAAAGGGTAATGCGGTTGACAGTGGTAGGATTCACTCTCAGCAGTTGGCACAGTCACGTTTCCCCCGTCATATTCTGGTGGAATGGAGGGATTCTGCTGCCACGCTTGCCCCATATGAGGATTCCATCTGAAATTGCAATAGTATTTAATTAATATTGAATTTAATGATGACAGTGTTTATATTTCTCTGTGTGATGTTTGAGTGAGACACATGGAAAAACAGAGGGGGACTTTTACAGAAAAAATAAAAATAAATCATCCAATCACAATGCTTTTGAAAAAAAAGGTGATATAGTTTCTGCACAGGCACAAAAATATAAATTATGCCAATACCATTCAAAATCAAACAAATCAAAATAATTTGGGCAGAGAGCATTATTTAAAATATATCATTTGGTGATATCAATACATTCAGGTAATCCCCAAAACACGTGTACATCATTGTTTTTTATTACCGTGACTAAAATGTGAAAACAAGCTGCAACGGTGTCCCATATCTCTACCACTCACCAGTACCCTTCACACCTGATCGCATGACATCTGTCCCTCTCTCCAGATACGGAAAAGTCCCACCAGAACCAGCAAGACGAGTCGAGCACTGATGACGGCTCCCTGAAGAAGAAGCAGCGCAGACAGAGGACCCACTTCACCAGTCAGCAGCTCCAGGAGCTGGAAGCCACGTTCCAGAGGAACCGCTACCCTGACATGAGCACGCGCGAGGAGATCGCTGTCTGGACCAACCTGACAGAGGCACGCGTCAGGGTGAGTAAAACTCCCAGTTCTCCCAAACACTTTGCAACTGAAGGGAGGGCAGCAATGATATATCACACCCACCCTACACACAGTTAAAGGAGAAATCCAGACCAAAACACTTCCCAGTTCCTAAATTTGCCTTTTTTCAGACATGTTCCTACCTGGTTTGGTTGATTTCTGTCATAGTTGATCCGGATCCCTGTTTTCCCGACCCCCTCCTCACAGATAAATGGGGCTGGTGAGACGGTCCAAAAGTTACTTTTTTCTTTATGTATTGTCTATTTATACTTCCCCTGTCTAGTTAGTCCATCACATATTGACTCCGTTGACAAACAGGAAGGGGGAAGTCTCGCGTATCGCGAGACTTCCCACTTCTACGCTAATAGCGTATCTTCTGTAGCGTAAACAAGCATTTGTCCTGGAGGTATTACAGCCGGTATATACACAACGCAGCATCGTGGTATAGGCTATTAAAAAAGCAGCGTAGTAAGCTTCTAGAATAGCGTAGAGAAGCGTACGCTATCTTCTCATTCATACAACTGGATTCAAGCGATCAACAGACTAACTAGATTACGTATATTCTTTTGCTGCAATTTTGTATTTATTTATACCACAATGCCTTGTTGTGTATATACTGGCTGTAATAACTCCTGGACAAAGCCTTCTTTGCGCTACAGAAGTTACGCAAGAAGCGTAGTAACTGGAAATCTCGCAATACGCTAGAATCTCGCTTTGGAAACTGCATCATCGTTTCCAGCCCGTTTCTCATCCATATATATATATATATATAGGCTATATATAATAGTAAAAAATGGCGAAAGAGTTTAGGGGTAAGGGCATGGATGAAAATAGGGCCCTATGTGTCATGGAGATTGCCAGCCTCTATCACACACTTCGTTTTGGGAAGAGAGTCTGGGATTTCAGAAAGAGCTTTCATTTCTGGGGTTTGCCCCAAACCACGTGCCCCAAGCCTACAGAAACCACATGCCCCAAGCATAGAACCCTGATTGGCCAACCATTGAAAATAGAATCTCAGGTGCCAGACCGTACTACAAAACCATTACTGCAAGGGGGTGTTGTTGTGTTCGGTCTGGTTTATTAACCAGGCAATCATGGAGACAAAGGTGGCGTTGCAATAGACTTTATTACATGCTCCTTGGTTTGAAGTGAATCTCTGAGCATTTTTTGAATATTTTGAGTTTGATCCACAATATTTTGGGCTTGGAAATGAAAAGAAAATGTGTTTATCTATTTAGAATGTCTGTTGTGTTGGTTGTGCATTAAGTACAGTTTTTGGTAAATTAAGTATTCTTGGATAGCTGTTCGTTGTGGTATTTGGCTGAAGTGGTAAAACTTGCAGGGTGTTTCAGTACATACGTTGTATGTATATCAGTCTTTGGTACATACTGTAAGTCTGTTATGGACAGCTTCAAGTCACAACAACGATGAAAGAAATGTTTTATTTCCCAATTGTTATATCATTATTTTAACAGAACATTTTCCTTAATACAATAGTTCCAATGTTTTGTTCCTGAAGCACATTAACCCCTGTTCCTATTTTGGGTACATTTATCTATCTTTATAATTACGGAATATAAGCTCACAATGCATCGTATTGTGACCCGTTGTGAGCTTGTGGATTGGCTCTTTTCGCTGTGGTTAAGTGGTTAATAATGTCAGAGGTATAGTTCACTCTCACCCAGTGATGCAGTGTTCTAGACTTTTTTTGAGGGCATACTATAATCTATGATCCGCGGCTATTCGTGTGGCCAGGGCATACGCCAGTGCATAATGCCTATCAAATACGCTACTTTGAAAGGTTCACGAGGACAGACGCTATTCATATTTTTATTTCCGACAGCAGACGCCGTATATGTGCGTTACAGGTAGAACACAGCACTGCTCTGACCCCATCTCACTGCCATGTCCTGTTATGCCCTGTCCACAGTGGTTTGGTCACTGTGGTTTTTTGGAGCAGGTGGGCACACATTCTGATGGATGGACAATACAATCGCTGGCCTGCTTGACTAGTAATGGATCAAATTAATGTTGGCTGGACGAAAGGTCACATAGCAGGCGCTCTTGGTTGTTATTTTGAAAGGACAACAGACCACACACTGCCAGCGTCCTAATGTCCATCAGTGGCCTTTTGAACTCCTGCATAGAAGCTCATGCAGAAGTGGACTCCAGCATGCCCAAAATACTTTACTTGCCACTTTGATTTATATTCAGTCAGGGAGTACTGTCGGAGAAAGTTGAAATTATCTATGAAAGAACGGGGAAGGAACTTGACAGCGATACTGAATAAGTGTTCATCAACACATGAAGGAGGCAAAATGAGCGCAGAATTCTGGTGTGTTTGATGCCTGTTCGAAACTCAAATTGTATTCTAGTGTGTTTTGCTTTCGGCACCAGTGGCTCAGATTGCTTTGACACCATCCAGAAAAAGCCAACAAAAAAGCAAAGACCAAACAACATGCACCTGTTCAAAGAATATAGATAAGATAAGATTAGGAAGTTAAGTCCAAAAATATATTTTTAGGCATTAAAGGTGCATCTCATAATGCAACAAGAAACACTCATCAGAAAACATTTTCAGCAAAGTGCTTTTCAGAAATATTAAGATTACTGAATCTCCCCCTTGGGATAATAAAGGTATCTATCTATCTAAGATCCCTGGAGTATCTATAGCCCATAAGCTGTTGGAATATCAATGCCCAATTTGTACTTGATTTCGCGTTGATCTATGAGTTCGCTTTTTGAGTTTGTAGATCAGCTATATTCGGCATGCAACTGAGTATAAATCACAAGATGGATGAATCACCTTGCAGACAGTCCATCTAACCCTTGCCATTCAGTTTCCAAGGGCATTTAACTAACATGGAGTCACGTTAAAGTTGGGGGTAACTACTTTCCCTGATAGAGGGGTTTCCCCATGCAGTCACTGAGTACGATGGAAAACTTAGGAGTCATGCACACTGTACTCCTGCTATAATAGTCAGCAGCATTCTATTACTATCATAACAGATGCCTGCCGTGCTGGATGCCCAAGTGGATTGAATGGTACATCGTTGATGCCAAGGGTAGTAGGGTAAAGAGACTGAGATTTATATCAACATACGGAAGGCCCTCGAAAGTTTTGAATGGAATTTAACCACATGAAACCTAGCGTCCCTATTCTGGGGCAAACATTTGCTGAAAATAGTGTTGCGATGCGTTGTGGGCTTGTATATTGGCTATTAAAGCACGAGGTCTAGTATAGACACCTGGGGGAGCCCAACTATAGGATTTAAGTGGTTAATGAAAAAAAATCTTCTTGTAGGCTATTTGAAGTTGTTTTTATTCCCGTTGTTGTGTATTATATATTTTTCTGTGCTCAGTCAAAAGTTGTTTTAATTATTTCTTTTGTGTGTGTGTGTGTGTGTGTGTGTGTGTGTGTGTGTGTGTGTGTGTGTGTGTGTGTGTGTGTGTGTGTGTGTGTGTGTGTGTGTGTGAGAGAGAGAGAGAGAGAGAGAGAGAGAGCTGTATGGAAAAGTTTGTCAAAAAACTGAGAACCCTTATTTTTTTATTCATATGAATAACCTCAATTTAGATGTGCCAATAAGGCTTTGGCTTCCTCATCATATCCTCCAAAAATAGGACCTTAAATTGAGAGAAAAAAAAGATTGCCCTACCTTGACATTTAGTTCATTGGGATCTCATAATTCAAATAAATGAATAATTAGGTTTAATAAGCCTTGCCTAATATGTCTGTTTGACAATACACTTCAACTTGGTTTCTGGGATCACTATGTCTTTCTGAAATTTTGGATACACACTCGCAATATTACAGAAAGTTTTTGGAAGGGGTTAGGTTACTCCAGTTTATACTCAGTAAGAAGATATAAATTATGTTTTTGCTTTTATCCCTGCCTACAAATAATATTGTTAACTGAAAATTGAAAACGTCTTTCTTCTTTTAAAAGACACATTATTTT
This sequence comes from Nannobrachium achirus, assembly GCF_963921795.1. Classification (NCBI taxonomy): domain Eukaryota; kingdom Metazoa; phylum Chordata; class Actinopteri; order Myctophiformes; family Myctophidae; genus Nannobrachium; species Nannobrachium achirus. The sequence goes on along the minus strand of NC_137833.1, from coordinate 42,237,462 downwards.
ATCATTGAGTTTCAACTATACATGAATTAAAAATCCTTCCAGGACTTTTGAACGATCTTTTGCCACTCTCCTTACAGTACAACATAATTTGTCAGTAATTTCATTAAATCTTCCAGTGGACCACATACATTATGTTTTGTCATTCTCTGCTCCTGCAGGTGTGGTTCAAGAACCGACGTGCCAAGTGGAGAAAGAGGGAGAGAAACACACAGGCAGAGTTATGCAAAAATGGCTTCGGTGCCCAGTTCAATGGACTCATGCAGCCCTATGATGATATGTACACAGGCTACTCCTACAACAACTGGGCCACCAAGAGCCTGGCGAGCAGCCCGCTTTCTGCCAAGAGCTTCCCTTTCTTCAACTCCATGAATGTAAGCCCCCTGTCGTCCCAGCCCATGTTCTCCCCACCCAGCTCCATCCCCTCCATGAACATGGCCTCCAGTATGGTGCCCTCGGCGGTGACCGGGGTTCCCGGCACGGGCCTCAACAACCTGGGCAACCTCAACAACCTCAACAGCCCCACAGCACTCAACTCGGTAGCGGTGACGGCGGCCACCTGCCCCTATGCCACCACGGCGAGCCCCTACATGTACAGAGACACCTGCAATTCAAGCCTGGCCAGCCTTCGGCTCAAAGCCAAGCAGCACGCCAACTTTGCCTACCCGGCAGTGCAGAACCCCGTGTCCAACCTGAGCCCGTGCCAATATGCCGTGGACCGGCCGGTATGAAGACCTCCCCCCTCCCCCAAACTATAACCCCTGGCCTGACCGACCGACCCATGCCCACTTCCCCATCTCCCATCTCCCCACCTTCACCACAATGCTACAGACAGGTGAACACAGTGACGAATTGATGGTACACAACAGCAACGGAGACAACAGACATCTCCAGATGGACCACCAATGCTTCAAAGGAACTCTCTCCAGTACGTTGAGACTTTGTTGCTGAACCGACCAACTGTTTCAAAAGGATTTCTAAAGATTATTATCCACCATCATTTTATTTTTCCGTCTTTTGAGCTGCATGATTAGAGTGAATTTAGAATCCAATTGGAAAACAAACAAACGGGATGCTTCAACCGGACCGGTGGTCTACACCTTGGCCAAAAAAGAAAAAAGAAAATTAAGTCAAATGTGACATTTTCTGCCACCATGGGAAAAAGGACCCGAGGTTGCAACATGGGAGAATTAAGAAGATGTATATAATGGACTTTTTTTGTTTTGTATGTGACAAAAATATATTAAAAAAAAGTAGTACTTTGAAGATGAGAAAAGCATGTTCTTCAAGAGCAAAGACACTAGGTTGATGTACTATGAGTACCTCCTTTAGGAATTTTAATCTTTGTTGTGAATTCCATTCACCTTGGAAGGTCATAAGTGAAAGGTCAACTTGAAAGGGCAAGAGGAGGGTAAGGAACTTTGTCTCGAAGAGTAAAAATAACCCACGAGCGGTCAGACACAACAACAATTTACACACACATATGTCAAAAATATCAGCTACCTTTATAAAGTAAAACCCTAAAAAGCCATTGAATATATAGATTTGTGTGGTGTTATACAAAGGGAGTCCATGACTGTATAAATGTATGTAAGAGTGCAGTTGTTATAACAAAAAACAAGCTTTTTTTTTCTGGTGTAGCCTGCTTTGTCTCATTAAAGAACCAATAAAAGGATCCGTTTTTATCAACTGCAAATGTACTTGTGCTGCTGACAGAAACGGCACATGTCCTTCCCCATCTCTAATCTATGGCCTATGACATTAATTGGCATGACCCTGGTCAAAACAAAATGTTCTCCTAACATGACCACGGCACCATGGAAACCCTGTCTCACCTCCATGGCAACGGTTACACAAGAGGGGCATGAGGAGAGAGAGTTAATGGATGGAGAGAGATGGAAAGATATAGACGTGCCCGATGCCTCGCCACTGATACGTTTGACCTACACTGGCCACAGGCTATCCAGTAACCCAGGAGAAATTCTTAGAGGCCTGATCTCTGATCGTATGTGAGCAGCGCCAATATTACATAAGAGCTCGTGGAGATACAGATGGGTGACAAATCAAAGGAAAAAACAAAATAAAGTGGCTTTTACGTCTCTGGAACTCTACCGAACACCATTCTAACGAAAGTAATATTCCCTCATTTGGTGTTTTGATGGTGGCGATGATGGGGAGGTGTTCAATTGGGTTGAGATCTGTGACTGGGAAGGCCATATATGATTCACATCATTTTCATACTCATCAAACCAATGCCTTATACCAGGGGTGTCCAAACCTTTTTCAAAGGGGGCCACATTAGAAAATATTAACACCCCCAAGGGCCGACTACAGTATATCTCCTGACATGATTTACTTTCGGCCGGACCATAACAAAGTCACATACTATGCATTGCATTTAAACGATTTTATATAACCAGCATTATCAATAGGACGAATAAAATGTGTCCCCGGGCCGCACAAAATGTATGTACTGAAACCAGATACCACCAACCTGGTTGTGTGGCAATAAAAGTAACTTGACTTGACTTGACATTTGGCCCCCGGGTTGCACTTTGGACACTCCTGCCTTACTGTAGATGAGGGAGGGGAGGGCTCTACAACTCCCATCAGGATAGAAATGTTTAATCATCTGACCCTTCAATGACCGTTCCCTCTAAAGGGAACAGGTGGACCGAAACTATACCAGGGAAAGAGCACAACAGAGCCAAGCTTTCAGGCCTGTAGCGTTCTCTTGGAGTATGCTACTTATGCACTCGCTCACTTGTGGAGAAGATGGTGAAGGATGACTCATCAGATGTCACCTATTTGCGCGTCTCCGTAGACCAGTGCCTCTTGTTTTTGCACCACTGAATGAATATGCATTTGTCTTTGAGGGATTTATGCACTACAACCCTACTACCAGAAAACTCCCTAATTGGGAGATAAGCGACCGTCAGGTGGCATACACAAACCTTAGAAGGCAATGGTAGCCAATCAGGAGGGAATATTGGAAATGGGACAGATCCATGTTGATGACATGACTTTAGAGATACTGTGTACCGCTTTGCGTGATTTTAGGGCAAAATCTGTAGGAGCAGAGTCCAAAAATGTGTTTTGCAAGAATCTGCCTCATGGTGACGCTGGAAGAGGACCATGTGAGAAATGGTTTGGCAGCCAAGGAGTGTGTGTGCAAAGTTTGGCATGGATAGGGGCAACGGTGGCGGAATTATGATTAGGGCAAAAGTGTGACGTGGCGTGTGATGGACAGATTGACAGATAGACTGACTCACACCCGGTGGAGGTTTTGATAGTAACTGTGACCTGACGGTCGCAATAACATCCCTCTCTATGTAATGTAGTTGTTGATGCACTGTTCGTGCTGACAGGACTGCATTGACAATCTCAGTCATCTGACTCTCAGGCATCTCTTGCTAACGTCTTATACGTGCCAGCCAGAGAGCGTGATCAAATGTTAATTGCTTAATTGTACGATGCGATACACCTATATGGAAGATCTGCATTTGTTATGTTTCTCTACTGATTTATTCAGGGGTTTCCTTTAATTTGTCACCCGTCTGTGCCCGATGGTGTGGAATCACAAACAAGCCGTACACAGCAAAGAATCCAGTGTTTTTTTTCCCATCACACTCACCAACTTACATGAACTTTATAATTTAAATATTGAAACAATTGTATGCTGTAATTAGATTTTTCAAGATTCAATATAATCCATTTTCTCACAGTAACTCATACCAGGCATAAGGTGATAGAGTGTGTAACTATAATTTCTTTAAACATAAAACTCACAAAAGGCAGCATAAAATACTTCAAGTTGTTTATCTGAGAACAGCTATTCTTCTGGTGGTTTACTCAATGCATGGGTCTACAGCAGTGGTTCTCAACTTTTTCAGGCCGCGATCCCCCAAAATAAACATATTTGAACTGGGGATCTGCCCACCCTGACAAGACATTAGAGTTGAGAGTTGAGGCTTTCAATTTTGATTGACTCGGTTCACACATAAATATTGTGAAAATAGAAGATCTACAAGCTCAGATCAGCTATTTTCAAAATAGGGAGGGACACCCCCAAAATCATGTGGGGACCCACAGGTTGAGAACCACCGGTCTACAGCACTGCTTCTCAACATGGGGTCTGTGGACCCCCAGTGGTCCTTAAGGCAGTTCCAGGGGGGTCCCCAGCTAAATGATTAATAGTTAGGAATCGAATGGACCCTATGGGTCTGTAACATAGAGTTATAATAAGAATAGAGAGGACACCAGATATCCCCGCCCGTCCACTTGCATTGAGTTGCTCACCCAGCGCATGAGGCGTTTTCACCCCTCCTTCCGGCTAGTAAAACCGTGACGTAGTGGGTCTACTGTGACGCGTTTTGCGTCATAATTTGTGTTCATGGACGCGCTTTCATGAACGAGCACTTCCGGTATGAACGCGCGTCAATACAAAGAAGCCTAGACGCGCGTTCATGTGAGTAGACCCAACTGCAGTACCTCAAAACGGCCACCATGTCCATTTGGTTTCAGGGCGCCCCCAGGGTTCTGGGGGCTTGGTCTGTAACTCCAAGAAAGTACGCATTCTTTATACCCTCTGGCAGGGCAGGAATTTCATGGAGGCCATGAAGTCCATGGCAGTCGTTACCCCTCAGTTTGGCCTTGTGACCCTCAAACCAATGGCATGACCAGAGGCCACAGTGGCCTTAATGCCCCAGCTGATTGTACCACTTTCTCCTCCGGTGTCTCTTTCTTGTCATGTAGACGCCAGTGTCTTTTGTTGAGATTCTGAAATCTTAACTTAAGTCCCCATCTTTAAACCAATCCAGTGACTTTGATTGGTGCAGGGGCTGAGCTTGGATCAGATTGCAAATACCATTATTTATCTATTTCACTGCAGATTAGGTTATCATCCCTAACCCTTAAATTCAACAAATTCTTTCAATGGACTAACGTCTTGTTTTATTCCTGCCCTGGCATTTGTCCTTTGTGCCCTAAAAAAAATGACAACACCAAAGGCCAAGTGGCCTTGCCCCTAAAATGACGAAATACCAGGCCTGCTCTCTGGGTTAAAGTAACACTGAGCATTTTACAGTATAGATTGGGGTTCCAGAGGGGGAAGATGGGGTCCATGGCCCAATGCAACTGGGGGTCCTTGAAATTGAAAAGGTTGAGAATCACTCGTCTACAGGATTCTGCACCTTCAAATCCTCAGTGTTAACATTTACAGCTCCCATTCGGGTCCATTTTTCACAATGGTAGAGTTAAATGAACACTGGTAATTTTTGGGTGCACTCTGTGAAGCGAGGGGAATCCTCCCGCACAAACAATCAATACTCCACTGGAGGGACACGCCCAGGGGCGTCACAAGGGGAGGAAAAGTGGGACTGAGTTACTAGGGCCCAAGGTGGAGGGTCCTGGAATTATTTTATACTTTAGCTATTGAAAAATAGCAGATATACAAGCTCACCGGTGACGCGCTGCAAGCTTGTAGATCTGCTATTTTTTTTGTGAAAATGTGTGCAAATCTTTGAATATATGTCTTTTTTAAGCAAACATTTGTAACTCAAATTTTGCTTCTGGGGATCCCTGGAATGAAATATTTTGAGATGGGGGTCCGTGGCCAAATACATATCATTTTGGGGGTCCTTCACATGAAAAGGTTTGAGCACCACTGACATAGAAACATAGGTTTTTCAAAAAACCTTAGAGGGATTTGAAATATTCAGACTTGCACAGATGTTCACGATTTTTCAAAAATAGCAGATCTACAAGCTCGCAGCGCTGCACTCGGTGTCGCGCTGTGAGCTTGTATATCTGCTATATTTCAATAGTTAAAGCACACAATGTGAGTGGATCCTTGTACCCAGGGCCCAAAATTTGGTGCGACACCCCTGCACACACCAGTCCTTTATGTTTGCTCATGGTCCAAAACTACAGCAGCTGAGAAGGGACAAAAAGTGCATTCACTATGGCCAAAACCATGATCTGGAAAAATCCATGTAAGTCCAAGAAGTGATAACGATTACCTCTGAGAATACAGAGAAAAAAAAGTGGATTGGAATTCGAAGTGGAAATATTTTGAGGTTCATATACTGCATAAAATAAGGAGTAATAACATCTCTGCACAGATCGTCTTGTTTTGGTTAGAAATGATTTGGCCTAATTGTTGTGAAAAGGTTCCAAAAATACACCAGTACACATGGCTTGGTCATAAAGTTATATACGGTAGTGAAAACATCAGCGGCTAAAATCAGTTGTAGAAAGAAGGAAGAAGGCCAATATTATACATGTAAAGTATTACAATATTTTGTATTTGGACAATGGAATGATAAAATAAAATAGTGTGAGGACGGAGTCACTAAACACACTCACAGTTAAGATTCCTCTGCACATTTATTTACAGTACATTAACACAGATTTCAAGTCACCACAGTACCACAATAATGGCACCTACTTCACAGAAACTGAGAAGTCGATGAACAATACCCAATTGATTGGCATAAAGACAGCATAGAGAGTGCACTAGTCAATGCATTGCCACCGTGTATTTCATGTAAATACTATAAATGCTACAAATGAGAGACATTACAATGTCTGTGTAGAATAATTGTATGAATTATTGTTTACAGACTTGGTGTCTTTTCGTAACACTAAATTATGTTATCATACATACTTTTAATTCTTACACAGGCATCAAACGATTAGCATATTTTAAAGGGATGAGAGATATTTTCCACTTAATTTGAAATTAAATGATCAAGAATATAGACGGCGGAGGCAAAAAAAAAAACATAACGCACTAGTGAAATAGCTTTGACAAGTCATTTCTAAAACATGCAGAGCTTTTAATCTCCGTAGTTACTAGGCTATAATGACACGGCATTGCAGTATTTTAACCTTTCAAAATGTTGGATGTGAATCAACTCACAAAATCCGTCAAGAAAACAATGTTTTATTAAAAGCAATTACACATTTAATATTCACAGACCAAAAAATATTAAAGCCAGTATGTGGGCTCATTTCTAGTAACCTGCGCCAACGTATTAATTGTATAATGCCTCGTTAGAAACTTTACGGACTAGATTTTATTTGCATTCCATTATCCTTGCATGATATGGTAAATTGTCACGGACAAAATGCGGGAAGGATGCAAGGAAACCTCATGAATATAAGTAGGACTCAAATGGAAATCAAAAAATAAAATAAAAAATACTGTCTGCATTTAATGTTAAAATAATGAAATTGAGTAGACTTTTTTTACAGCCTGTTCCTTGCAGAGGATTAGAAGAAATTAAAGTTTGGCAATATGGCTTTCCAAACTTATTAACCAGACAAAGTGACTTTTTGTGAGGTGTTTGCACAACCTATTTAACATGGGATAAATCTGATGAATTAATCACAGGCGTTGATTTTGGGAAGGATTTTTTTTTTAAGAAGTTAAGAGACGAAAAAACTTTATTTTTATGATTTGGATTATTTCTTTACTGTGAAGACCCCCCCCCCGCACGCACGCACGCGCGCGCGCGCGCGCACACACACACACACACACACACACACACACACACACACACACACACACACACACACACACACACACACACACACACACACACACACACACACACACACACACACACACACACACACACACACACACACACACACACACACACAAAACAAACAAACATGATTGACCTTTGATATCAACCTTGAACCTTCCTAGGAATTCTGCTGGGTTAGCAGAGATTTATTCAATAACACGAAAGGCGTCAGATCACATACAATTAGCACTTCCCTGCAGCTGCCGCGTGTTGCAAAAAGCTATAAAGACGTTCTTGGTGTCTTTGATCTAGCATAAAGCTTTTCTTTTCAGAAGCAACAAAACAGCAGATATGCTGACGCACAATAGGAACAATGGCGGTTGTGTCTAACAAGCAGTTTCCCTCAGGGAGTGTGCACGCGCACACACACACACACACACACACACACACACACACACACACACACACACACACACACACACACACACACACACACACACACACACACACACACACACACACACACACACACACACACACACACACACACACACACACACACACACACACAGGCCGGATATGAAACTCACATGCACTTTGGCCTCCACGTTTTGGGGCCTGAATTTTCTTTTCTTTTTTTGACCTGAAGCTTCATTAAAAGGTTGTTACTCTTCTCAGTCATCGCTTTGACAATTTTGGCAAATTAATCTCTGTTAATTTTCAGTTCCATGGGAAAACAACGCACACGCTCCTGCACACACACACGCGCGCACACACACTCGCTCACACACCCACAAACCCACACACACAGCAACCACGCTCTCCATTGTTTTGTTGAGGACGGTCGTGGGAGTCTAATTCTATAATAAGAGCCTTGCCGTCTCCCCTTCTCTTCTCCTCCATCACCTAGTCTTAAGATGCTCTGCCCTGCAGGCCCGCTTCAGCCTGTGGTCCTGCTCTCCTCCAACTGTAATACATTAGGAGGATTAACATTCCAACAATAAGCCTCCACTGCCACAAGCCCAACCTGCCAGTTCCTCCAGCCTGCTCTGTCTTGCACGTAATTTCCTTTTTCTTTTCACACACACACACACACACACACACACACACACACACACACACACACACACACACACACACACACACACACACACACACACACACACACACACACACACACACACACACACACACACACACACACACACACACACACACACACACACACACACACACAAATAGAAGCAGGCCCAAACATATGTAGACACTCTCTGCAAGCACATAGTGAGTGAGAACTCTATCTCTCCATTTCTCTCTCTCTCATAAGAGTGTGTGTGTGGACACGCGTGCTGCCCACATGCACAGCGTAACACGTCTTAAATGAGAGATGATGCATTTGTTAGAGGATTAATATGATGACTCATAATAATCATATTGCTGGTGGCAATTTCCCACGGTTAGTCTCATACAGTATGCTCGTTTTCTACACTGTAATGGGCAGGAAAATTACAATTCTTCAATTATAGTAGTCTTATTTGGTCCATTTTCATTTACTAAAACAGTTTTTCGTACTTAATTTAATATTTTTACTCTTGTCTGTACACATTTCCTAATGATTTAATAAACCTATTTGTCTACTTGGTAGCACTTGCTATGCATCCCATGTCTACTATGATGCATTACAAACATACATTATGTGTTATGTTTATTGTTATAAATCATTATGAATATTTGAGATCTTTAAACTATAATTATACAGTGTTATAAGCAGATTATAATGCATTATAAGTATGTTTATAATGCATTATAGACATGGTATGCATTAGCCTAGTAAACGACCAACAATGAAATGGTTTCCGGAAGAGGGCAGTTTGCGAGGCTAGGTATGCATGGCAAGTGTCTACTTATTATTAAATACAGTACATATTGAGGATGTGGAAACTGAAATAGAATAGTCAGTGTGAACACTACAAAACTAGTGTACAGTTGTTAGAGTCTAAAATATGTATACTTGTTTTGTAGTCTAACAGTTAGACAGACAGGATAGCACTGATAGAGAGAGAGCGAAAGAGCGCGCACAAGAGAGAGAGAGACACATAGAGAGACCCAGCTCTTCATGAAAACCTATCCCAGACACCTCTAATTGGAGAGTATTTATCCAGGAGCCCAGGAGAGACGAGAGTGCACCCTGGGCTGTTTTCACATGGGATTATGCCGGGTCCAAAACCCAACACACTTCACAAGGAAAAGCCAATGCTCTTTCTCCATCATATGGCACAGATTAGCCCCCACCTGCCTATTTGTCCAATCTCACTGGCCTACTGTTTGGTCTGAAACTGAATTAGTAATGTTGGATCACTGTTTTGTAGCCGAGTAACTTACTTGTTGCCACTCTAATGTGCACTACACAAATGTATTTTAATATTATGCATCATATTACGCTGGTATATTAAGTCATGTAATATAGCCTATTTTGAATTAGTCATAGGTGATGAATTATCCAGCGTTTGGAACCTAATTACATAGGATCCAAGAGGCACACTTTATTTACATGCAATTTATTAAACACAGATAATCATTCAAACTGCAAGTGGTCTCAAGTATTGTAGGCTATTTGACGTTTCAGGATGTTTTGGAGTACATGATACTTATGGGTGGCTTAGCATCCAAAAGGGAGCTCTCTGCTTGCTCTCTAATGCCATCTACTGGACATGATCAGTACTAGAAGGTCCAACAGAAAATGGATATTAGAAATTAGAAATTCACCACTATTTCACTATTGCTATATCACAACAACCCTTAAAACCCTCATTTTAGATTGTTTGCTTGTTGTTTCAGTTTCTCTAAAATACCAATGGATTCTGTTTGTGCTGAACAACCGTTATGCTGCCAAAGCCCAACGAAAACAAACCATTTAAAAAGTTGGAAATCAAGAGGTGTCGATCATAACAAAGGTAAGTTGGGCTCAATGGACCAATCCCCAATCACATACACACCCATTGTAACAGTTACAATGGGTGTGTATGTGATTGGGGATTGGTCCATTCCATACAGAAGTGGTGCTTTTTAAAATACAGTATAAGGGTCTACATCCAACTATGATGCCGTGCATATCAGGGTAATAGTACTACAGCATTCCTATCAACTACAGATCAAATATATACAGAGATTACGCAACCATGCTCAGTAAAATCAACAGACATTATTTCCAGTGGTATTTGAGCTCAAATGAACTCCCGTTGAACCCGAGATGAAGGTCCATTAACATGAATTTACACATGTATTAAGCATGTATTCATGCACGCTACGTGCCCTTAAGAAGGTCAATAGTGATAAGCAAACTGCACCATAACAAAAAGTTCATTTCTGCCCCCACACCTGATAGTGTCGGGTCCTATACACCTGCTAGTTTCTCATCAGAACGTGGGAATGACAGCACACCTTGACCTTGCAGGTGTACCTTATATAAAAGGTAGTGAATGTTGTACAAGTGCATTCCTCCGACCCACAAGGTAAGTGCAGGTCACTTGCTTTTTTTTTCTTGCTTTTAGGTAAGTGCAGGTCACTTGCTTTTTTTTCTCCTTGCTTTTATTTTATTTTTTACTATTACACTGTGTTACTACACAGTGCAATAGCAGGCCTTTACTGGCTTAAGTATGACATTTGGTATATAGTTTTTTCTTTTATTGGCCTAAAATGTTCATTCATGAAACCACCTGCTGACTGTCAGCATTGAGCAATTTCTTTATAGGGGTAAAAGTGTTGGGCCCATTCACTTACTATACACTATTATAGAGGAAGAAAATACCCAACCCAAAAAATCAGCTTTAAGTAGCATGCATGTGAGGGGTCAAAGTAGGGGTTTTTAATAATTCTGAATCCATTGCAAGCATTTGTTTGAAAAACATTCCTTGGGCTATACGCCACCCAAACAATTGCGAAAAGTGATGACACATCACTAAACCCCATAGTTTTCTGGGGCTGTGTTTAGCCCAAGGAATGTTTTTCATGCAAAACAAATGCTTGCAATGGATTCAGTTTTTCCTTCATAGTATAGTGTATAGTAAGTGATGGGCACCAAACTTTTACCCCCTATAAAAGAAATTGCTCAATGCTGACAGGCGGTCAGCAGGTGGATTCATGACTGTATGTATATAGACATATTTTAGGCCAATAAAAAAATCTATATACCAAATTTCATACCCCACCTCAGGGGCAGCCGGACCATAATATAGTAAGTCTACACATAAACCTTATAAGACTGTTTTATCTCCCAGATGTCTCTCATTTGGATCCTGAGTCTGCTTTGTTGCCTGGCTGGCACAGGATATGGCAAGTTGTGTTTTATTTTATTCTCTTTTCTAATTGTATTGTTATCATTTATTCTACGCCATAAAAGAGCAGCTATCTGCAATTTGTAACAGGTCCCTGTATAAAGTCTAAGCTTAACACCAGAAATGACCGCCCCACCCCCAACTGTTTACTGTGCATATTGGTATGTCTTTTATTGCTACTAGTATTGATGTCTTGAATATTATTGTATATTATCGTATGTCTTTAAATGTCCACTATGGTCTTTTTGTATATAACTATAATTTGCAAACTGTAGTATTCAAATCAATCAATCGAAACTTGAAAAGCAGTTCCTGCAGAAACTGTGTGGGCTTCCTGAAAACACGCACAAAGTATATTATGTAAAATTTACACAATGAACTCATAAATAGGAAAAAAAGAAAAGTACAAGCAATAGTAACTGCATTAAGCTGAACAATTTGAAGTTTGAAAGACACTTCTAGCCCAAAGAATGTCGAAGTAGTAGGATGCCAAAAAAGTGACAGAATAAATAAAGAAGAATAAATATAAAGTGGGGACAACTAGTGTGTGCTCGCAGGAACGAGCCAACAATCATGTTATTTACTGTTATATAATGTATACTGTGCTATTGCATGGGTGGAACACTGGAACAGGCTCCCTCTCTCCCTCTCCCCATTTCCCTCTAATGACATCGGGGATCTCCATATACGTATGGGCATATTTGTCCAGAACAGAGAGACAATATACAATATATAATATACCGTTTTCCTTTCCTAGAAATATAGTGGAGTCAAAAGTACAATATTTGTCTTTGAAATGTAGAGGAGAAAGTCACAAGTATCAAATAATACAATACTCAAAGTATAGATACTCAAATACTCAATGTATTTTAATGTACTGTTAATACAAGTAAATGCCTTTAGTTACTGTCCACCACTGCATCACACAAAAACAGAAACCTAACAACGTCGATGTGCGCTTACACATCAGGCATGGCCTTGTATGAGCATATTTATACAGAGCCACAGACAAGACAGACAACATGAACTTTATATAGAAATAGAGAGAGAGAGAGAGAGAGAGAGAGAGAGAGAGAGAGAGAGAGAGAGAGAGAGAGAGAGAGAGAGAGCGAGACAGAGAGAGAGAGAGAAGTATACTGTATATTGTTTTAGCTAAAAATGGTCCTTCGGTCACTCAAGGTTTATATCCAACAGCAGATGTGATATGATATATTTGGTTTGTACTGATATGAAGGGGAGTGACGTCCGTGCGACATTAACAGGTGCTGAGGTATGTTTCAGTGACCTGGGTTGCTTTAACGACCAGCCCCCGTGGGGAGGTACGGTTGAGAGACCCGCCACCCGCCTGCCCTGGGACCCGGAGAGGATTGGCACCCGCTTCTTCCTCTTCACCAACAAGAACAACAAGTACTACCAGGCAAGTGGAAGGCTGGACTTTATGCAAACAATATGTTGCTGCTGCTGCTGTGATTCAATTATGTTGGAAATGATTCTATATTGTAACAAACAACGAGGAGCATGGCAAGAATATCCATGAAAATAAACAGAAAAAACTTTGCAAATTCATGGAGCCCAATTTATACTTATATATATATTTATACAAACTATATATATATATATATATATATATATATATATATATATATATATATATAAATAATTATTATCAGAGAGTTACATCAGCATTACATCATAGTGGGAAACCTGCACAGGCTCTCTCTGTATGTAAAGCCTTGGGCTTAAAGGGAAAATCAATCCTAGTGTAGTCTAGGATTCTCAATGTTGGGTCCACAGACCAGCGGGGGGGGGGGGGGGGGGGGGGGGGGGGTGGGGGGGGGGGGGGGGGGGGGGGGGGGGGGGGGGGCCTTACTGGTCTGTAATTGTGCACAAATCCAACCAAATGGTTTATAGCAGGGGTCTTCAACAGGGGGTCCGGGACCCCTAGGGGGTCCTCAGAGTTACTACAGGGCGGCCGCCAATTCTTTGTGTGATAGAATTCTTTTTCTCCTTTTTTCTATTAACCACTTGAACCCTTGTGTCCATATTCACAGAACTTTAGCAAAAAAAAGCTTTGGTGTGGAGGGGGAAAAGAGCAGACTAAGTACAGAGTGAAAGGTCAAGTTTTTTTTAAGTATTGACGGTTAAAGTGGTTAAATATCTGATAATACAAATTGACTTGATTCCAAAATACACTGATGATTGTGCTGTCAAACGATGAAACTATATGGAATCTATTAACAGGTTGTGGGGGTCCCTGCTTCATCTCCTCTCAGAGCTCAGGGTCCTTGGCCTGAAAACGTTGAAGACCCCTGGTTTATAGCGTAGGGAAAAAAAATAATAATGTTGCGCCCTCATGAATGAAACATCTCATGAAGACCTGCCTATCATTCAAGGAGTGTGATAGACCTACCAGAGAAGACTAGAACCCATGTCTCCGCCTCAGGCCTCAGGACTCAAACATCCTGTGCCTCCACCTCAGGCCCTTTTTAAAAATATATATTATTATCGAGATCCTTAAGCCCCTCCCAATTGTCGTTTGGCACGTTTCATCAAGGCGTCATCTGACGCTCACAGCCCTAGTGCTTTAGGGACATGGGTAAGGAAATACAGAAGGGGAGCTCTGCATCAGGTGACTGAGAATGTCAGAGCAGGACCCCCAAAATAACCATATTTGAACTGGGGACCCCCCGACCCTGATGAGCACTAAGAGTTGAGGAATTACATTTTGTGTAAAACAGTTCTATTGTGAAAATAGCCGATCTACATGCTCACAACGCCTCGTGTTGCGAGCCGTTGTGAGCATGTAGATCATCTATTTTCACAATTAATGCCCAATATTTGTCAATTTGGCCAATGTTTAATTTGTCATTTTAGAGGCATTAAAAAGTCCCTAAATTGATGATGTGGACGTGGCCAGACTGTGGTCAGCAAGTAGGGCTGAAGTGCATAAACCCCTCAAAGACAAGTGCAAATTTGCCAGTTCAGTGGTGCAAAAACCACAAGCACTGGTCAGAGATGGGGGGAAAGTGATCTACTGTAGTCACTTCACCATATTCTCAACAAGTGTGTGAGTTTATGGTACAGGCCTGAGTGCTTCAACCTGGTGGCTCTGTTATGCCGTATGGACTTTTTTCCTGGCATGCTTTGGTTCCACACCTTTTGGGGACATGTTTCATTTCATGGTCATGGAGCTATTGAACACCATAGAGAGAAAATCTCTCTGCAAATAATTTGCACCGTCTCAGTGTGATAATGTGAATAAATAAACCATAATATCGTCACTGGCGGCCAAGTTTCAAATTTGTAAATGTTTTCACAAAGTAAAGCCCTGCTTCACCATACAAGGCTGTTGCACAAAAGTAGTGAAAACTAGTTTAAATCATTTTTAAAATGATAAATACAAAACAAACGGTTTTGGACATATAAGGTTTCCACCCGACAACGACAATAACTTTGGTGAGAGATTTGGTGTAGAGGAAAACAAGGAGGGGGCCATTGGGCCAAGTATAGATGGTGCCCCCCCACCCCCCCCCCCCCCCCCCACCCCCGGCCCTGCCCAGCCCAGCCCAGAGATATTTCTTCTAAAAGATTTAAATGATTTTCTATTTTAATTTTACCTTTATCTATACAGGCGGGTCCAGTTGAGATACAAGTTCTCTTTTACGAGTGGAGCCCGTGCCTTGCTTTAAGTGGTTAACAATGACTGATTTATTCAAAACTCTAAACATCACAACATGCCCGTTTAGGAGATCAAACCTGATGAAGCCGTGCTCAAGATATCAAACTACAACGGGTACAGGAAGACCGTGTTTGTCATCCATGGCTATCTGGCAGAGGGCGAGGAAGAATGGACGCATGACATGTGTAAGGTAGGAGGTGTTGTGTTATTCTGTGAACTCTTCTATCATTGTGGAACGATCCCATGAATGCACAGCCACCACCAGCACCATGTTGTACTTTGCATGAATTAGACTGGCAGTCGCTGAAACTCCATCTCTGTGTGTGTGTGTGTGTGTGTGTGTGCCTGTGTGTGCGTGCATGTGTGTGCCTGTGTGTGCGTGTGCGTGTGCGTGTGTGTGTGTGTGTGTGTGTGTGTGTGTGTGTGCGAGCGAGCGCGTGTGTGCGTGTGTCCATGCGTACGCGCTGGAACCAAGTGTTCCAGTGTTCAGTGATGACAGTGTTCAGTGATTTCGCTCCTCACAGACTATACTGAAGAAGGACAGTGTGAACTGCATTGCCGTGGAGTGGAAGACGGGGGTGAAGGCCGAGTACTCACAGGCAGCCAATAATGCCAGGGTGGTGGGCGCCCAGGTGGCACACATGACCAACGTCACCATGGTACATGCACCAACTCAAGTGCTGGTTTAGGAGCAGATCAAATCCTATTTCATAATGAACTATTATGCAACCACCGACACGTTAAACAAGTAACTGAGAAAAGCATGAAATGAGCTGTAACAATGCAATCGGAGTTGCCAGAAACACATTTTGAACACTACTGGTTCTCAAAGTCCTTGTTGTGAGCTGGTAGATCGTTTTGAGCGGTGCTCCAGGAAGGAGCTAAGCTAATCTGGCTTTGTCCATTTGTACAAAGTTTATTGTACGCCCATGGGGTCACATTGGCCAAGCTTCACGGGACACGTAAAGAAATTAAATCATAAATACCGCTCACTTCTCATTCGGTGTGAGTTTTTTTATTTTGACAAATCAAATCCTATGAGGGTCTGTAACCAAATACATAACAATTTGTGTACATTGACACAAGAATGTTTGAGCATTCAGACTCGAAGCCGACAGACTGTAGGAGGTCACCAGACTGTAGCATGTGTGAAGTATTCATGGGTTGACTTGCAATTGTAGTCCTACACCAGCCATTTTGAGGACCAACACAGGTGTTTTGATTAACGTAGAACACTGGTTCTATGCCAATCAGACAAATTGAACACCTGTGTTGGTCCTCAATATGGCCGGTTTAGGGCTACAAATGCAACCCATGAATACCTCTAACATGACCATGTTGCATCACGTATGGCACAGACTCTCTACAAGCAGAAAGCTGACAAGTTCCATATCATCGGACACAGCATGGGGGCCCACGCTGCAGGCCATGCTGGTTCTGTGGTCCCCGGCCTGGCACGGATCACTGGTAAGTCACACGCTTTCAGGCAGCTCAGGGACAGCCAGCTCTCACGCAGTGAAAAGAGACCGTGTCTCAATGTGTTTTTACTGGTTAAATAAAGGTTAAAAAAGAAAAGGAGTGTTGATTTTGACGGCACATTTTTTATTAGTTTTAGTGATAGTCTTCTTTTGAATAAAATTCTGTTTAGTTTTAGTTATCTGAAATGTTTTAGTGTTTTGGCGGGTCTGGATGGTGTCATAATGACTGATTTTACACTTGGTTCCATTCTGAAAACTGCTGATTTACAAGCACAACACATTGTGAGCTTTTAGATCTACTATTTTCAGAATATCAGAATAACAACACCCGAGCACAACAAAACGACTTGTCTTTTAGTTCTACTTCTCCACTAGTCCTTCCCGGTTTTCATTTGACGACGAAATTGTCTATATATTTTGTCATATTTTCAACATAGCTTAGTTTTTATTTATTTTCCATCAGGGAAAAAAGGTAGTTGATGAACATTTTTCGTCATAGTTTTATTCCACAAAATCAAATCAACTCTCAGAATTGTCTTTTTTCCAATGGTATGATAAACATGGCTTGTTATGCAAAGCCCTTCTTTTGTTGGAATACAGCATAATGTAAATTTAGTTAGTATACTGTTCTGTACAAAAGCCAAAGGAGAAGGAACATATTTTATAGTCTCTAGTTAATTCTATGACATAAATATATTGAAAAGTGTGTGATGTGCCATCATTCAGAAAATCATTCATTCATTCATGACTACATGATGATGGTTCCTATATTCTCAGGACTTGACCCAGTGGAACCATACTTCCAGCAATGTGACGCCAGCGTGCGTCTGGACACAAGCGACGCCACCTTTGTTGACGTGATTCACAGCGACGGACTCCCTTTCCACAACGAACTCGGTAAGTGTAAGTCTCAATTTGATGACAATGAATACCAGTGTACTGTACCAACACAAAAAGTGGAACGGTTGATCCATCAAGAAACTTGAACTCTGGTTTCCCCGATATATGTATTGGTTTCTGCTTCTAAACATATGCCCGACTCCAGTAAACACTCACGGCCATTAGGGTTATAGGTCTTTAGACAGGTAGCGTTCTTTCAGTGGACAGATGGATAAAAATGAGTGTGCTTTCACGTCAGGCCTCGGTATGTCTGAAGCTATTGGCCACATTGACTTCTACCCCAACGGAGGAGAAATCATGCCAGGCTGCTCCAAGAACAATGGCAAAGCTGACCTTGACGGTATCTGGCAAGGTAAGTTATTGACAACACCCAACTCTCTACTTTACCTGAGCGTTCAAAATACACACAAACAGAGGTAAGTCAACACTAACTTCAAGTCAAAACACCTCCACCATTGAATTACAACAGTACAGTAAAAATGCACTCTATATCGAGCTAGCATGTGATCTTTGTTAAGAACTGGCAAGGCAACTGTTTTAAAGATAATGCTCCATCGGCAGAGTGTGAGCATCAGCACAGGCACTCTCCCTATACATATCACAATGACTCATATACCTCTATTTTCTATCATACTACGCATAACAGGGGCCATGGAATATTGGAGTGGCCCCAATGGAAAAGTCATAAAAAAACAACCTCAGGCATAGTTTTTCCAGTTGGACCCACGTTATCTGAGCAAATATTTTCTAAAATGACCCACGACAGCTTCCTTTTGAAATGTGCCGCAGTGCAGTGGGGCTCAAGTGGCGGCATTGGTGCCGTGCCTGGAAGGGAGGGGGTCGGGGTTTGGGGGGTGCACAGCTGAATCTGCCACTTTTGATCTTATAGATAAGAGAGAGAGAGAGAGTTGGAGCCAGTGTCACATAGCTGGAGGTCTTGGAACGCCTGGTGCTTGCCCTATGCTGGGAGCAAAACAACACAGCCTGTGACCTCTTTCTATCTCTGTCTCTCCCCATCACGGTGTCTATTTCTCTGTCTGTGTGTGTGTCTCTCCAACCTCCTCTTTCTCTGTTTCAAACTCTACGGTGCTTCATTTTGTACTTTTCAACCACCAACAGAATCTCTGCTCTCCCTGTTACCTTCCTCACTTGACTGCTTCAAGGAGGTCATTAGTTCACAGCTGAAAGTCAAGACCGTCTATCTATGTTCTGCATCTCTTCCCTTCAGCTCTAACACTCTCCCGTTTATAACATCGTCTTATTCCCTCCTTCTCCATTTCACGGTCGTCACATTTTCCATTCCTTTGCAAGGTACCAACTACAAGAAGTTCGATGCCTGCAACCACATCAGATCCTACCAGTACTACAGCGACAGCATAGCAAAACCCGATGGCTTTACAGCATATCCATGCAGTGATGAGGGCAGTTTTGATGCCGTAAGTGTTTTGTGCACAATTTGAAGTGCGTAATTAATTACCCCATAATTCTGAGTGTTAATTTAACACAGGGCATAGAACATGACATGTACCATTATATATATCATTTTACACTCATCCACATGAAACCTAGCGTCCCTATTCTGAGGCAACGCGTCACGTTTGTGAGCTTGTACTGTAGATTGGCTATTTTCAGCAAAGAAATTTGGTGTAGAGAGGAAAAAAGGAGCAGACCAAGTATAGAACCCTGGGGGACTCCGGTCAATGAAGTATATAGGGATTTTCTTTTTGATTCAATGAACACTCAGGATCTCACTGTGCACAAAATGTCTTGGGTTTAGTGTTTGTGCACCACAAAACAAAAGAGGGTATAGGGGAGGCATTTGGAGGAGGTTATAGCCCCCATTTAAAAAGTGACTCAGGGCTATCGAATGGGACAAGAAATGGAGGAGGGGCCCATAAGGGAGGGGACGGGGCCCGTAATCCCCCGTAGCAGCATGCATGTGGGGGCAGCCACCTGTCACCGTGTATGACATCGATACGGCTGTGAACCGTTTCTTCGGTTTTAGAAGTTGATTCGGCGAGATTGGATTTTTGTGGCAGTGATGGAAGCGACGCGGACGGGCTTCCCTCATGCCTTCAGTGGAGAGGGTCTGTGTCTGCAGCTGTTGGCGCTAATGACAGTTTATCCCCGTTTTAGGCCCATGTCCCAATCAAACAGGGCCCAGGGAGCGCCGAACATGACCTCATATGACTATGTCCCCGTTGAGGGTTGACAACGCCGCCTTGTTGTTCACCTCATAAACGCCCCTGGGCGATACTCCTCCGGCACCGGGTTGACAGCTGTATACTTAAGACTGTTCCCACACTATCAAGCGGTATAAAACGGTTTTATCCCCATCTTCATATTTATAAGGTGGCAACCTAAGATACCTTAATGTACTTAATGTAGGAAAAAAGCTCTTGAGGTCTTTATTGTGGAGTGCTTGAAAATCCAGAGGCGCTGACATGGGAGTGAAATAGTGAGATCAGGAAGGTTATACTGTGGCTCCCTGGGAGTCTTCAGAGTGAGGTGTAAAGATGCTGAAGGTGGTGTGCCCTAAAATGTAAAATCCCATTTCATGTTTCACCTTGAGCATAACATCAACGGAATAGCAGAGATATTAATATAACAGTTGCTCATGATAGAGCGAATTAGAATGAATCGTTTTCACCTCTCTCGCCTCTCTGTCCATCCGTCTGTCTGTGTGCCTGTTAGCAGGACATCTTGAGCAGTTATGAATGGATTGGCACAAAACTCGTTGGAAAGGCTGGTCCTGGGCCAAGATTAACTTTTCACACCAATTGGCCAAAAGGAGGTGTGGGAGTGGGCGTGGCATGTTTCAAAAATGCCCATAACTTCAGTATAGATTAATAGCTTATATATCATTGGCCCAGGAAGAACTGATTTAGTTGTCACACGCATTATGATGTTCTATTGGCCAAAAGTGGACGACACATTATAAACACCTTAAGGACGAACTGCTTGCTGCCTTGGTGAGGGTCTGTGCTCTTCTGAGCATATTTTTTAGTTGTTTGTTAGATAAACATAAATATAACATTAATCATGTACCACGTACCATTTCCAAAGGGCCCAATTTGCTGTTTTAATGAGTGGGCATAACCTGTACAGTCTGATGCGTGTTACCCGCATACGATTTGGTTACATATTCTGGTACCTAGAGTGGTGATTTTCAAAATGTTTGAGCACAAGGCACACCTAAGGGCAAGTCAAAATCTCATTGCACACCTGTATTCATATTGGTGCAAATGTAATCTTTAGCACATGTTACCACTCGTGTTATCACTGTAATATTTATTTTCATTTTCTAATACCAAATAAAAGGTTTTATACAATTATATAATGTGCTTCTGCATTGGGAAATTAGTGTGCACACGTTGTTATATAGTACATTTAAAAATAAATGTATAACGTTGTATATATTGCAATACTGTGTGGTCGTCACAAAACCCCCAGGCAGGCACAAACTTGTCTCGCGGCAGAGTGTTTGGGGACCACGGACCTAGGGCAATGGTTCTCAATCTGTGGGTAAGGACCCCCAGGGGGGTCCCTAATTTATTTTGGGGGGTCCCCAGATGATTTACCTAATGTGCAACATTGTTTTCTCACTCAACAGTAAACAAACCAACACAGCGTTTAAGTGTATAGAGGGTATATGCACATTTCTGAATTGACAGTTTAAGGACCTCTTTTAATACCTCTAAAATGACAAATTAAACATTGTTCAAATTGTCAAATATTAGAGACAGAAATTGTGAAAATAGTACTATGTAAATGCAAAATGTAATGCCTCAACTCTTAGTGCTCCTCAGGGTGGGGGGGGGGGGGGTCCCCAATTCAAATATGATTATTTTGGGGGTCGTGGCCTGAAAAGGTTGAGAACCACTGACCTAGGGTGTGGTCGTTTGACAGCAGAATCCTGACATCTTTATCGCATGAGCGCCTTGGTCAAACCTTGCTCTGACATTGTCTTTACAGGGACAGTGCTTCCCATGCGCAAATGCAACGACGTGCCCTCTGATGGGACATCGCGCTGACAGGTTTACTGTGACTGATGGCATTTCCAAGACAAAGTTCTTCCTGAACACAGGCAGTTCAAAGCCCTTCGGTCGTAAGTACTTTCACCGACTGATCCAGCCCTGATCAGGAAGTCTTTAAAATGGGGGTTCAAAGAGATTATGTGAACTTGCCCTTTTATTTGGAAAACTTCTGAAATGATTTGGAAGTGTGGACAGCTGGACATTTCTCTCTGTGATCCTTCATAACACCCTGGCATGGAAGAAAATGTACTTATCAGCTATGTGGCAGCTAGTAATGTAGCAGCAAGGGTAAAATGATGATAAAATGACTGCATATTCCATTTCTAGGTTACCGCTACCATATCACGTTGACCTTGGATGGCCCCTTTTGGCCCAATCCAGGCTTCCTGTACGTGGCACTATCTGATGGCAAGACCAGTACTGATGAATATCAACTTCATAAGTAAGAGCATTTCTATGTTACAGCTACCAGTAAGACTCCCTAATGGTCGCTTATCTCCATTAATAAGAACATAAAAGTGAATCAATTCATGTAGATACATTTTTGGGATCATACGGAAGTGGTTTACTTTAAAGAAACATATGAACCTGAAGAGGAAAACTTTATCTAAATTTGATTCTTGTTTTTGTGGCTAGTGGCCATGTAGCACTTCTTATTTTCAGTAGAAGAGAATACTAAGAATAGGCCTATAATTATGCAATTTTAGATAAAGGAAAGGAAAATATCCACACTAGTAACGGTGTGAAGTTTCTGATAAAACATGTATGGTTCTCACCAGTCTGCTTCTTTCCAAACCATCTATGAAGGGGGGTACTGAATCCTGGCAGAGTCTATGCGATGTTTATCGATGCTGAGAAAGATCTGGGTGATGTGACAGAGGTGAAGTTCCGTTGGAACAACCACATCATCAATGTGATGTTCCCCAAGTATGGCGCATCTAAGATTGAGTTGGTGAGAGGAGTGGACAAGAAGATGTAAGTCATTCCAACAACATTTTTTTAACAACTTCCAGTGCAGTACCATTGCAAATGAAACGTTTTGTTTTTTGTTTACACTGCTGGGAACCTAATTATTTAAGAAGATGAAATAAATAATGAATACAAAACTTCTGTTCCTGTTCTAACAGAATCCAATATTTTAGATTAAATAGAGATACCCACTATCTGTGCACAGAAACTATACAAGAGAGAGTAGAATAGACCTGGCTCGAAATCCTATAGTCCCACTAACACAATACAAGCAAACATACAAGGAATGCAAGGGTCAGAGTTTTACTGACCCAGGCAATGTCAGATTTAAAAAGAAAGAATTAGCTGAAATATCAGCATTTAGCTGGTGACACGTTTAAATCCCGACCAGGTTATCTATGGCTTTCTCGATCAATCTATCTGTCAGAAAGATTATCTGTATCTGCCCATCTGCCATTCTTTGCAACCCCACTCTAGTCTGACAACTGCCCAGTGACCCTGGCAGAGTGTAAGGCAAGAGCAATCCGTCTAAGTGACCGTATGCCTCCTAGTGGATAAATGATGAGACATGGAGGACTAGTTCTAAACTGAACCATCCCTTATAATAGCCTTTACTGATTATTTCCCAGAGTTTCTGTTTTGTTCAAAGGCAGACTCCATAAGCTAATGGAAATTAATTGATTGTTATAGCTCTGGTAGGAAGTCAAAAATAGTTGTATTCTCCATATAAATGGATTAACTAAGGACACTAGAGGGCACCATGAAGCTTCTTTAGAATGGAGAAATTATCCTATATTCTAGTCAAATAATATTGAAGTGGGATTGGGTAGAACTCACAATATAAACTATAGAATTGAATGACTATGTTTAGGTTTAAGTGTAATGACTAGTGGGTTTTAGAAATTAACCAACTATGTTGCAGTGGATCTCTACAAGAGATCATTACAGTGCAAGTGGCTTCTATAAAAAAAAAAAAAAAAATGGTTTAATCCTTTATTAAAATAATAAAATAATTACCTGGCTACTGCTTAAGCTGGTCAAGATAGGAGAAAGTACAGTTCTGTTTCATTTCACTATACCTAATAGCCCAAGAGATCATTATCACTAATGCCTTCCCCACAAAAAACTGCAGATCTACAAGCTCAGAACGCGTCACACGAGATTGTAAATCGGTATACATCAGGCATAACAACATCCACTGGACTACAGTAGCCTACCACTCTCTGCTTCATCTAATTTGCTGATTTCCTGTCCTCTATTACAGATACGACTTCTGCGGGACAGAGACAGTGAGGGAGAATACAATCCAGTCCGTGCTTCTATGCCAAGTTGAAGCCTAATTTATACACAGCATAAATTGGCCCACATTCAGAGATGTCACTATATGCCATTCAATAAAGATGTTGCATTTAATCTCTGAATCACTTTCATCTGATCCTTTGTGCCAGTTTGCATGACACAGCAATAATATAAAATGACGTGACAATAAAGTAATCCCAATGAACGGACAAAGAATTGAAAGAATACAAGAAGGCTCACCCCAAAACAGGCTCGCCCCGGGCCAAATCCAGCGACCTTGGAACTGTCGCCCCAGGTATGTCTGAAACCTACACATAAACCTAACCTTATTCCAAAACTTAACCTCAGTAAAACTATACCTAAATCTAACCTTATTCCAAGGCTTAACCTCAGTAAAGCTATACCTAAACCTAACATTATTCTTTACCTTAACCTCAGTAAAATGAATACAATACAAAAAATGCGGTCCAAGAAAAGAATGGGGGCGAGTGTGTTTTGGGGCGAGCGTTTCGCTTACCAATTAAAATAGCTCCGTATAAAGGTGGCCAATAAAGAAAAATATTTAGGTATATGAAAAGGAAACAACTGAAAAGATTTAGCTGTGCAAATAATTAATTAAATGAAATGACCCTCACAGCAACTTTCCAAGCAGGAAAAATAACTCCCACCATTAATTGACAAATGTATGTGCAAGTGTCCAATTTTCATTCCTCATTTACCAGAATTTGTCAAGAACTCCACAAAAATCACAAAAAAAGGTCACTGTGGGTTTATCCAATATTCCTCAATACGTGTCATCATTACTGTCACTTTCATGAGTTCAACAAGAACAATTGCAAATTAGTTTTTTTTTATTGATTTTTGAATTGAGTTTGCTTTTATTTATTTCCATCTTATCAAAGCCAACTTTTCCTTGCTGCCATGTCTTGTCAAGGAAAGGAGAGGGTAAATATTACCCTTACTAATGTGTAAAGACATAGGACTCCATTTGCGCAAACACCAATCAACAGTAAATTACATGGTGAGATCGCTCCTCTCCCTTTCTCGCTTGGATACGGAATGCAGCCAGACAAAAGTCCTGTCTAATGTGTCAAATAGAAGCCTAATTCCAGTATTCCTCTTATGTGTGCCCGTGTTTCTTTACACAAGCGCTCCTTAATCTGTCTATGGCCTCTCGCTGGCTTATGAAGTCGTGATTGTGCGTGTCATTGTTTTGGCTTCATTTAGTTGCACGCACACCCCATAATCATACTTGCAAAAATAAATACCTTTCATAAGCAAGCTGTCATTTCCATCACAGCACAAACAAAGTGCATTTGTATTCACTCTGACTTCTTGCAAGCTGAGCCATCAGCTGAGACACAATACCAGTCAGAAGAAAAACTCTCCTGCTGTATATTCAAAGCTTCAAGCTTGACTACATTAATAGTATTAATAAAACAGCAAATTGAATGTGTGGGCGAGGAGGTGGAGGTTGGAAAGTGTCTTGAAATCCTCTAAAAACACAGTCTTTGTCTCTTTTTCATTATTGTCTCATTGAAAGTGAAAGCTAATGACAAAATAACAGGCTAATTCCTGTAATTAAGTCTGTTTGTCTGAGGTAATTTGCGAGTGACTGTCTGCGAGTGACAGCAGTTATTTCTTATTTTTGAGCTGGCAGCTTTGGTGGTGCAGGCTCTGTTGTTAGCAAAGCATTTAAAGACAGGTCATGAATTTGCAAAGTATACTTAATTATTAGATGTACAGTAGGTGGCAAGAGAAAAATAGGTCCCCTGAGGACACGTTGCACAACAATGTTAACCTGTGGCCATGAGCTTTCATGTATACTATCCCTCAATATTATAAGGAAGGCATATCAATATTACCAACTTGCTATTTGGACAATAATGATAAAAAATCCACATAATAATAATATAGTATTGTAGAATGGATCTGACTTATATAAGTGGACCTACTGGAATATAGTCCGGCTGCCTTTTTTTTTTTTTTTTTACTTAAGTATGACATTTGGTATATAGTTTTCTTTATTGGCCTAAAATGTTGTCTATATACACACACATTCATGAAACCACCTGCTGACCACCTGTCAGTATTTTTAGTTATTCTGAAACCATTACAAGCATTTGTTTTGCATGAAAAATATTCCTTTGGCTAAAAACGCCCCCCACAAAATTTTGAAAAGTGATGACTCATCACTGAACCATAGTTTTGTGGGGCTGTAAAATAAATAAAAGAAATTGCTCAATGCTGACAGGCGGTCAGCAGGTGGATTCATGACTGAATGTATATAGACAATATTTTAGGCCAATAAAAAAAACAATATACCAAATTTCATACCCCACCTCAGGGGCAGCCGGACTAATAGAAATGAATGGGGCTGAAGAACTGTAGGCTGCGTAATCTGTCTCATTTACGGTACATCTCTGCGTGTGTGTGTGTGTGTGTGTCTCTGTGTGTGTGTGTGTGTGTGTGTGTGTGTGTGTGTGTGTGTGTGTGTGTGTGTGTGTGTGTGTGTGTGTGTGTGTGTGTGTGTGTGTGTGCGCGCACACACACGTACGTGCATGTATGTAGGTGTGTGCATGTTCATCTCTACTCCTGCACACACTTGTAAAGGTTACACAAACATTACCATTCAGTGATACTTGTTTGACAGGGAAGAGAGTAGGCCCTACCTGTTAAGTAAACAAATTCTAATAAAATTAAACTATGCCAGCGGCCAAATCATCCAGCAGAGCCTTTACTAGTGTGCACAAAATGGAACCAATACATGTCAAGCTCCCCCTTCTCTTCTGCATGATTCTATTGGCGCATCCTGGCAGTTTCGCACCCCGCCGCTACCTTGTTGAGACTGTGTGTGGGAGGACATTGGAGTCGGCAATTGAAGGGCCGCTTCAAGAGAGTTGTACCTCCAAATTGCCGTAGCAACTGCTCTACTTCACAGCCATTTTGGGGACCCCCCCCATCCAATCTCTCTCACTCACACACACACACACACACACACACACACACACACACACACACACACACACACACACACACACACACACACACACACACACACACACACACACACACACACACACACACACACACACACACACACACACACACACACACACACACACGGCTGTGTGTCTAGCTAAAAACAACCTTGCCCTATGAAGGGTTGAGTGGTACTCTACTGCCACTTGTGTAGGAATAACACACTCACTCCCTAAATGTATGCTGGTTATTGAATCACAAGTGTCTGCATACAGTACGTTAACTTCATATTCCACTGGTTAAATCATAACTGGGGATGCTCAAAGCAAAGCAAGTAAAACAAAGCTCACAGGCTGATACCTCTCACATAGTTTCATTTGGTTTTAGCACTATGTGGTTGGTTGAGAAATAAGAAAACAGGACTGCACTGAGCCCATGAATAAGAACACACACATAATGCCATGTGCACAATAAATGGCTTTTCCTTTCTTTTTTTTAGTTTTAAAAGAAAAAAAATAGAATACAAAAAAATACATTGTTTTTGACTGAATTATACCACTAGACGATGCTTAGAAATGTTGACTTGATCTCCTAAAATCCACACAATCATATGCAACATTGTATTGTATTGTTCATTGTATTTTGTTTGTTTTGTATTTCCCCATCGGGGTAGCCGAAAGTGGAAGTGCTAAGTAAGTAGAAGAGGCACTGCCAGGGATATGTCCCCATGAATGGATGTTGCTCACCTCGTCTTTCTGGGCTGGGGTGACCATCTTTAGTGACTACCAGGAGGTATGGGGTGGCACTGCAGTTCTGCAAGGC
This sequence comes from Nannobrachium achirus, assembly GCF_963921795.1. Lineage (NCBI taxonomy): Eukaryota > Metazoa > Chordata > Actinopteri > Myctophiformes > Myctophidae > Nannobrachium > Nannobrachium achirus. The sequence continues at coordinate 42,209,430 of NC_137833.1, read as the reverse complement.
CCTGGCACATGAAGCCTGTTGTGTAAACACCCAGAAATGTATGAGGTAGGCTAGCAATTAGAGATAATTAACATCCCTGCATCACCCATAAACCCACTTGATTATACCTTTATGGAAGAATTGTGTAAGACACCGTCGCCCCCTCTCTCTTCGAATTTGTGAAACTGACTGAAAGATCTATGTTTAGTTTTAGTTGATACCTCAATGTTTCATTGTTTTAGTTACTCAAAATGCAGCACTTCACTGGAGTTTTTAAGGCCACTCCAGGACTAAACAATTTAGAGTAAAATTACATTAAAAGAGAGGAGGTGCCAGCCAACACAGGGTGTTGGATGATTGCTTTTTGCAAATGTTATATTATATTAATAACGTATATTTATAAATGTATAAATTGTATATATTTTTAAAATCGATGAGTCAGTCAGGGATGGAATCGTATGGGGGAGGGCAGGAGATACTAGTTCACCAAATGATGTCATTGTCCTCTCAATTTACAATTCCGCCCATATCCACTTGGAGGCAGTGTTGTTTAACAAAGAAAGACTCTTCTAAGCATTTACACTGCAGAAATGGAGTCAAAAATGATTGCCACAGTAAGCCTATAATGTTTTATATAGAGAATATTGAATGTGCTAAACAAATACACTTTCCTTCCTGTCTATTTGTATTTTATGTGAGCATTTGTGTGCCTGTGCAATCTTACAATACAAAGTATCATTGTGCCAGTGTGTGTGGTATGTGTTTAAACTTTGAGGTAGGTTTGCAAGCTTATAGATTAGTCGTTTTTAATCTATGCTTTATCATTGTGTAAATATGGTAAATATGCACGACGTGCATGGTTCCATGTGTCTCTTGATTGTGTACTTGGTGTGGAACCTCCATGATAGTTTCTTAAGAGCCTTGGCAGACATACAGTATACTGAGCCTTGGTGCCCTGGTAGAGGGAAGGCACATTAACAGGAATAACAAATGTATCACTTTATACTTTGGAAACCTGGGTCTCCCAAGGTTTTATCCTTGGCCCACTCCTTTTGACCAAATCTCTTCACAGAAAATATATAGCCATCTACAAGCTCAGTCACAACTCACAAGCTTTGTGAGCTTGTAGATCTAACACTATTATTACAGGCCCAGAATAGGGACAATATGGTTCACATGGTTAAGGTAAAAGAACACATGAAGTACACAGGACACGAAGAGTTGTGGCTTAACCACTTAAACCCTATAGCTTCGTTGACCGGTGTTTCCCCATGGTGGATATATCAGACAGAGCAGGCTATTTTTGTCATTTTGAATGTTCGCCTATTATGACTTCCCAGAAAAGGGATGCAACAGTTCATGTGGATACATTCTTTCTCCTTTGTGGTATTCATCACTGTATATTTGCGTATACAGTGAAACGTGTTGCGAGCTTGTAGATCAGCTATTTTCGGTGTGCATCAGCATCGTACAACAAAGTAACGATTTGACATCATTACAAAAAATAAACAGCCTCAGTAATAAAATAAGTCTAAAATCTCTCAATCTCACAAAGAACATGCATGAAAACAACCATCTATGATGATTTCACCTGATCCTCTATGTGTCTGAGGGGTGAGGCATATGTGCCCACACTGACTCCTGCATGGCCTGCTGGTAAACATGGTCTTTAGGGGGGGGCCAGTGGACACACCATTAGCAAGGGGGAGATGCTGACTATTGACAAGGATGGCTGGGGGCGGCTGGAATCCCAGGGGCTGCAGAAGAACCAGAGAATAGAAAGTGCAGGCTTGTCAGGATGTTTTCACAGAGATATGTCTAATTTAGTCATGCAGATATTGTTTCAATTTAGTCATCATCATTGTGACCTTGACCTTTTCAACACAAACTTTAATCATATCTTCAGGGCAGCCTCCTGCTAATTCCCACCAAGTTTCATGAAAATCTGTATTGTTTGTCTGTGATCTTATCTTAAGACAACTGGAATGGCACAACTTGACTACTTTATTAGGCCTACTATTAGACAGAAATGCAAACAGCATGATGAGATACAGTCATACATTTGGGCTAAAAAGGATAATAGGCCTACAAAGGATAATACAAAAAACAATTCTTAACATAAAAAATACAAAACACCAAAATAGGCTAGTACAATAAATCAACAAGTAGCTCTATAAAACACTATGTAGTCTACAGGGGGGTCGGCAGTGAGTAAGTGTCATCACCTTTCTATGGGAGAAGTGAGTTTCCCCTCCCCATCCTGAAAGATAGATTTTCATCATCGATTTTCCAGAAATAGTCTAAGCTAAGTGCATGTACGATGTACCTGTATTGTCATCTGAGGATGAGGGACATTGTTATAATGGTGTTTATAGCTCTGGAACTCCTAGCGCTATGGACTGGTTGTTGGTCCTCTCTATATTCCCCAGGTTCTATGTTCCCCTCTCTATGTTCCCCACCTCACAGCATTAGTTTTAGTGAGGTTAGGGTTAGGGGTAGGTTAGAATAGGTGGTAAGAAAGTGGGGAACATAGAACCTAACAATGTGCAGGTATATGTGCCTAGACCGCCTAGACCAGGCAGTAGGTAGGCCATATTATGCTTTTAATCTGTTCGAATTTGGCAGAACTAATGACGTCAGAGTGACTTTGTATCTAAAGCAGGGCTTCGCAGGCTACTCCTCCCTAACCCTGATTTCCCCAAATTCCCCCCATGATATCATGCACACTGCACAGTAGGCTAAAGCAACAACAATACAATAACAATACCTTGAATATTGTCTCCGACGGTCCGCTCCTCTTGCCTAATCAATTAGCCTACAGATTGATCCAGAACAGCAGCCATAAACAGGACTTTGCTACCGCAAGTGTCAAGCTGCCATTGATCACTAGGCACAGCCAGTCAGGGAAACCGTTTTTGACGTCAATAATTCAAATGTCCAGACTGACTCCAGACTTTACTCCCGTGGGTGATGTTTCTATTTATTAAGAGTAGGCTACCTACAGTTAATCGCAGCATAATTTAAATACAAATAAAATATAACGGTAAAAACCGTATGATCTCCCCGTGTGCCCATATCAATCAACTGTGACTTGTTGCACCTGTGCCCTTTACCTGCCTTATTGTTAAGGCCTCCTATGGCAAACCCAGGACTACAAACCATGGATTGACTATTGCACATACAGTATGAAACAGAGCTGTTACCTTTAAATGTATTTTGAGAAAAAAATAATGCTATTTGTTCCAAAAGCTTTATATCCTGTAGTACATATAGGTCTATATAAAATGTCACAATGCGACATAGCTCTGCTTATACAATGCTGTACCCCCGCTCCAACTGTAGGTAAATATGTTCCCCATTTTCAACTGTTTTATTTTATTTGGACACTTGCTTTGGCAATGTAAACGTATGTTTTCTCATGCCAATAAAGCTGCTTTGAATTGAACCCTATGGTGAATGGATATTATTGAATAACTCACAATTTAGTTTACTGCTCTATACCTACCTAAAACTGATATTCAAACAGATATTTGATAGGCTACATGTGCATGCAGCCATGCACATATCGCTTGTTTATTAAATAACACTGCTTTTCACAATTAAAACTAGTATTGGTGCCACTGCCTTGTATAACACATTATCACTAAGGTGATGGGGACAGCTGGGAAGAGGCCTGGTAGTGTCTGGGAGTACAGGGCAGGGGTCTTTCATGTAGGAAGGGGCCAAATGCTTTTTTCTAGTTTGTAAATTGGAAGTGGAAATGGAAGATTCCCTGCTGGCTCGGCTGTGGTAGTGTCCAAACTGTCCATGTGTCCTTGAGCAAGACACTGAACCCCTAACTAATCAGATGAGCAGTTTAAATAATAATACTTTTTATTTTAGAAGTGGACCTGTTCCTTCACTGCATTTATTCTTTATTATGCAACTGAGCCAGAGTTAGGTGTTTCCTTAAGTCCTTTTAACCATGGCACAGAAAACACAGAATACAAAAACACTAGACTGAAGTGAATGTTCTTTGAAATACACTTTTTATTGGATGATGACAGTCTGAATGTCAGTAGGCTACTTGGTATGGATCAAAGTACAACCAATTATTCAATGAAAATGAGCAAGAGAACAAGACATTTAAGAAACTCAAGATGGAAAGAAAATCAACCCACGTATTTAAACAAAAGTGTGGAAAAGTATGAGTGGCAATTTTGGCAGAATACCACAAGCTCAGGTTAAGTGAAACTTCCATGTCCTGAAGTACTTTATATTCTAGATAAAAGTGTTAAGCTAATTTCTTTTTTCGGTATGCGAGCTAGCTAGACTGCTACCCATTAGTTCCACTCAGATACAGACTTCAGATCAATCAACAGAATATTGTTGTCTTTACATATTCACCAGATGCCACATGGCACCTTATGCTGCCTTACACAAAGAGAATATAATGCTAACATTGGCTTAACACGTCATATAATTTCAGCACAGCTTTATAGTATAAAGCAGCTACATAAAGCGTATCATGTGCATCAGCATCACATAACATAGAAGGTTGCACAAAATACAATTGTGATAATCTAACAAAACATTATGATACACAGTAAAATCCTCAGTGTTCATTTATACATTTTTAACTGAGAATGTGCAAATGGAATCAAGCATGGGACGCTTGTGGGTCCATTTGGTTACATGTGTACACTCTGAGAGTTAAATGAACACTCAGAATTTAATAATAATAATCATAATATAAAATATGGTGTCAGTTCCTTCCACTCAATATGTGTAACCCCCCCCCCCCCCCCCACACACACACACACACACACACACCCTTTCTCTCCCCCCCCCCACACACACACACACACACACACACACACACACGTGGGCACTGTGTTAGACTTGAGACTAATTATGAAAGATTATTTAGGTAAATCAGATATGTAGTGGAGTGTAGTCTAACACCCACGCCTTGAACAACCCCTATGTAAAGGGGACTGCTTCTGAGGACGGGCTCAGAAAAGAAATATGTCAGAATGAATTTAATTAACTTTTCACATTGATATATGTGGTCTCTGTAGGCAAAATATAGCCACGCTTTCCTCCATGAATCATTAATGAGGACAAAAGTTACAAATGTAACACCGGTTCCATGAATCCTGACCACCTGAAGGTCAGCAGGGATGAAATAGAATCTGTTTGAGTAGATAGCAATCATCTTTTTCTCCCATTCCTATGTTGCTCATGCAAACGTGCATTGCAAGAGATTGCCGAAAAATACATAAGGGTTCAAAGCTTGTGCAGCTTTGCACATTGACACTGAAAGCAAGAACAGCCCCGATTCACAGTTTAAAAAGAGAATGTTAGATTAGAAGACATTACAAAAAGAAAACAATTAAAAACCTGTCAACTCATCTTAATGAGCAAATCTATCAGGGGGTATTGGAAGAGGACCTAAATGTTCAGATATGTGTCATGCAAGTAAAAATGGCCACATGAAGCGACAGAAGGCTTAAAGTCACTGTCAGAGTGACCCTCGGAAATGACTTCAGAAGCCACTGACCCTGAAATGAGGTGCCAAACCTGCTGACTACAGTGAATCAATGCTGAAATTGCAGGTTGTACATACAGTATTAGGCACTCCTTTCATTAAAACTTAAAAATAATTGTAGGCCTTTCCTTTTATTATTCTGCAAATTCTGTACTAGATGTCATTGCGTGATTATTGCTGACAATATCCATGTCGTCATATACAGAAGTTCAATAGGTTCATGTTTTTTAGGCAATGCAATGCCTAAGAATACCAGCATTTGTAAGGAACTATATTGATGCCTTACAACTACAACCATTTAAAACTTAAAAAGTAGGAGAGCCAACAGCCAAAATGTTGTATTATTTGCGTTTCCTTTTTAGAACCTTTTGGGAAAACTAATAGGAGGGCCAGTAGATAAACCATAACAATGTACTGTAAGTCTTTGAATGACTGGACTGACTGAACTTAAAAAACAAAATCTAAAACAAACACAAGATTGCTCTCAATTCAAAACTAATTGACAGGTGAAAAACATCTTTGTCAAATGTTTTTAAGGACGGAGGTATTCAAGTTTCCTTTCTAATTAATTGCAAAGAAAAGCATCACACAGGCCATTCTATCACATGTTGTGAAAGGAGTGCAACAACCAGACCTGCTTGGGCCTGTCATGCTGTGGCTGGTGAGGACAGAATGGAGAAAGACATCCACGTGAAAGCACACACACATACACTTTGCTGTAAAGCTGCTAAAATAATGCTAAAAATCTGTACAATATTTAAATACTGTATTTACAGAAATAAACATATGTTCATAATTTCACCTGTCCCAAATGGCCTGCATGTTTGCATTTGTGCAGGACATCACCTGGATTAAAACATGTTCAAAGCAGGAAAACTCAGTGACCTTTTCTAGTTGGCTTGTTTCAGAAACACAAATGAATAAAGGCAACATTTAAGCACATTGCATGGCTATTTTAAGATTGGATTGCAGATTCAGCTAGCAGCACATTCCACTATGCCACATAATGAAACAATTTCACATTCTAGGATTCATATTTCACTGTGGAACTTTTCTTTACCTGTAGTATGTGGGAATTATGCACTGCTGTTAAGACCACACAGTCTCTCAAAGCCATTTACTACTCAGAACTTTGTTTTACCTCTTGCAGGAAAAAGGTTCAGTATTCCACATCCAGCAGCTAGCTATGACAGCAAATATCAACAAAAATACGATCATCTGCTACTGCTATACTTGCAACATAAAAAATAAAAAAATGAAATTTTCAAGTGTTTTCAAGTGGAATTCTGAAAGCCTATGCACCATATGTTAGGGGGAAAACTCTCGCTGGCATCACATGCCTTTCTGCGAGAGTGAGATGGATACAGATTTGAAAAGCTGTCGTAACTGACAAACCATTGCGGTTCTTTCATGTTTCTGTCTCATGGAGCTCAGTTAAATGAACGCACAGGATTTAGCTGTGCAGCAGCACTCTAAAACCTGACTTAAGAGCATTTTAGAGTAATTCATAGAAGCCTAATGTTTCTAAGATGTTTCTGCATTACTATTGATGGGAAAAAAAAGAAGAGAGAAAAAAAGGCGTGCCATGAGTCAGTTTTACAGGTACACTGAAATCAGATAAACCACATAACCATAGAAGAACCGGAGTGGCTCTTATTATGAATTATTAATGATGAGAATATCTGTCTGTTCTGTCTATGTCAACACTATGAAGCATCTCATCAGTGGAGATGGTTAACAGAGCTACGAGCTGGGGAGCAGAAGTCGTCCAAATCGCCTGTTTTGTTACTAGTGAGAAATAGACACTTCACAGAGAATTCTGCCTGTCTAGCACCCATGCAAAATGAGAAGTGAACAAGCCTTCAATTACCTTCATCCATATACCAGCAAATATTCCTCGCTCACTGAGTGTGCACTGTGTAAGATGTGATGGTTCCGTTTCCATTGCTTCCTATGAATTCACTAACATCAACTCCCCTCATCCCCTAGCTAATGAGTGAGGAAGTCTATGCTAGCTTTGACGGTGCGTTGGGTGGCTACGTCCACCGCCATTGCACGGATCTCTGTGTCACCAAACTGCATGAGCGTCTGGATCTCGCGGCGTGGCGCCGCGCTCTCTGTGCCGCTCACGTCCAAACGTAGCGTGCCGCACTTCTTGACACCGGACTCACTGATGAAGCCCACACTCTCCTTCTCCGTGGCGTAGACGTGGATCACGATGACCTGCTGGGACGGCTTGGCCGGTGTGTAGCTTCGCTTCACCAGCTCGCCCAGTGACACCGACTGGTCGGCCTGAATGAAGGTGTCGAAGACATCAGTGCACCAGCGCGTGCCATCCTTGACCAGTAATTTCTCTGGTGGGTGTTTTCCCTCCACGTAGCGGTTGAGGACCCCCACACCATAGGTGAGGGGTGAGCGGCGAACTTTGATTACACCAGGGTCCAGGCCAAAGAGCACAGCACCCTTGAGGATGGTGAGGCCAACGTCGTGGGGAATGATAATACGACTGCGCCCCTGGAGCATGTTCTGGACAGCTTGCTGCAGCAGTGGTGACTCCGCAAAACCTCCCACCAGGAACAGAAACTTGATGTCGCTCACCTCTGGCTTGTCAAACAGCTCAGCTGGAAGCAAAATTGGGAATTGTGTTTGAATTAACAATCGGTTAATTTCGAAACAAGAAAAACAGGGGAAACTAATTGAGTGCACTCGAGGACAGAAGGCTATTTTCTACAGGGAGAGAGGACGTCTGTTTCAGAGTAAAATAATTGCAGGCAAACTACAAGCCTCACTTTATTCTTGGTAATGTTCGGCTCAAATTACCCGGTGAACCTTAATCAATTTACACTAAGTGATGAATGCATTATCTTACATTTGGGACCATCGCTAATGAATAAATGTGAAACCCTGGTACGTCATCTAATTGATCCCCAGCATGGGAGCAGTACTGGTATAGTCAGTGGCATTGAAATTGATGTCTGTGACAGCTCAGTTGGATAAACTATACATGTGTATACCATACATGTATATACCAAGTGCTATCAGTGGACTCATATATTCAAGGCACCTATGCTATGGCAGGGCAACCTATCTTTCTTAGATTCAAAACAGAATTAATTATGGTGTTGTGTCACTTTCTAAGGAATTAAAGAAGTTATAGTGCACTCAATATGCCTGATTTGAGGCAAAAGGAAGTGTTCATGTTAAATTAAACCAATACATGTCTTGATATACTATACTGTCCATACTGTACACACACACACACACACACACACACACACACACACACACACACACACACACACACACACACACACACACACACACACACACACACACACACACACACACACACACACAGTATGTACATGTTTTCTTTTCTTTCGGGTTGCATACAGAGCACAACCAAAGCAGGTGGAAGAGGACATTTTGTGGACAGCAGCAGTAACGTTCTACACGTCAGCATAGAAAATTAACGGGAGTGTGGAGGCCTCTTGGACAAGCCCCTAATCAGTGCAGTGAGAGTAATGGTGAAAGTGATAGGCTAGCTGTCAGCTTACACAGCACAGCGTGACTTTGATCGTCCTGCCAGAATTGAAGCAACTCTCTGTGCCTCAGCACAGCAGAGAGTTGCTGCTGAGACTCTACTTCCCTGCACTGTAGAGTCAACAGCGCGCGCGCGTGCGTGCGTGTGTGTGCGCGCGTGTGTAGATGCATATAGCTGTCCTTGACATCTAAACCAACATGAACTGCTGCTATATGCTAGCATTAACTGCAAGCTGCCTAATATACATTTATGTAAAGGAAGGGAGGAGAGCGGACATACTAATCACATCAAGATCAAACTTTGTTTCGAATACAGTGTTTTGGAACACGAGTGGTTTGTTTGATATTGTCGCTGTCAGGTGGAAACCTTGTATGTCCAAAACTGTGACATGGAAAGAATAACCTGTGTTGGTATGGATCCAATGTAGTTATTTAGTCACAAGTTCTTGTTAACATTTTTCATTGGTTAAATATTGATACACTCAAAAATGTATAGCAATTTTTGCTAATTGTGTGTGACTGTAGTATGACCACGTAGTAGAGCAAAAAGAAAAAAATATAATATTTTAAAAAATAAATAAAAAAAATTTGATAAATGGAGATACAAGGTTTCTTTTGCCTGACAGCGTTGTTCACACTGATGATGTCACTGGATAGGACTGTGGCTTACTGAGGTGCTGGATGATGTGGTCAATGGTGGGTTTGAAGAGGGAATTCATCGCATCTGGATTCATTCTCAACATCCCTTGGGAGGACCATTTGACAAAGTCCACACTAGAGAGGGAGGGGAGAGGAGGAGAGAGGAGGGAAGGGGAGGGGAGGAGAGGAAGATGAAATCTTGGATTAGAAAGCTAAATTAAGATTAATGTATGATAGTGATGGTGGCTCATTGCTACATTATTATAAACAGTAAAATCCAGATTGTTACTTTTGCCAGAGTTAAGACAGGACTTGATGACATCACACATTGTACTTTACAATACAAACCCCAAAATCAATCCTCCAGTTCTAGGCAACACAGAAGAGGGGGAACCTTTTTTTCTCTTTTTTTCACACAACTCCTCTAAGATATTAATGACATATTAATATCAATATTGAAAATGGGTGGTCTTCCCCTTTAAATACTTTGAAAGGGTGAATTACAAACTGGCTATGATGGTTTTATATGCTCTGACAATTACAGACGCAACAATAAAAATATAATAATAAAGCAAAATGCATAATGCGTAAATTTCATCTTTACAGTACAAGCCTACAATACAGTACATCAGATCTCAAAGCCCATGAGGATCTTTGATCCACTGCACTGCCAGTATTGCTCTCCCTGGAAGATATATGATGTACAATACATTTTTGGTATTGCTTACACGCAGCAGACTTTCAAGCCATTCTCTAGAGGCCTATCTGTTTTCTAGGCACTGCTCCCAACAGCACACCAAATACTGAAAACAGCCTATAAGATCGCTCTGCTCTGATCCTTGGTGTGTGTTTTGTGTGCATAGTCTGTGCAATCCATGCGAACGCATTGATCCCTCCCAGGGTTTCTCAGCACAATGACACAGACATTTACAGTCAGTAATCAGAGTATTCTGTGCACCACTGCAGGCTAGGGTTTCAGCCATTTAAACCAGCCAACAAAAACAAATACAGTACATATCCCTGACATGTAACAATAAAACAAGATGCCAAAAAATACAATACACACACACACACACACACACACACACACACACACACACACACACACACACACACACACACACACACACACACACACACACACTGACTCACTTGCTCTTGCGCAGGGCATGTTCAACACTGTGGCCCCTGAACTTCTTGTAGTAGTCGATGAAGGAAAAAGGCAAGTTGATGTTGAGGGGGTTGGTTCTGTCAGGGGCCGCTGCCCTCTTCCGAGACTCAAAGGCAATCATCAGGTCGACCCAGGCGGCCGGCCTCTTGATCTTGAACTGATCAATGAAATCCTGACCAAAGATCCTACACAGGAGCTTCTCGAATTCATAATCAATGCCGATGGAGCCATAGGGACCACCTATGCAGAGAATGAGAATGGGAATGAAAGTCTCAATCAGTTACACTGTATGGCTCAATTGACATGGTGTGAACTGTGAACTCAAGCAGAAGGATGAGAATCAACCCTTTTGTGTGACGGTAATTCCTATAACGCATTTTAGCAGGTGTTATTTTGCAGTCCTTGTAATGTCTATTTTGGAGGGATACAAAACATCCACAGAAGGGCACAATCGGATCAACTGGAAAGAAAGACGATGAAATGGTGATTTGAAGAAGAAAATAAAGAGAGAGAGCGAGAGAAAAGGACATGTTCAACAGAACTCTTACCCGAGGCTTTGTATAGCTCCTTCAGGTGTCCCTCTGGAAGTCGGATCTGATGGACAGTGAGGTCAACGGTTCCTCCACCACAGTCAACCACCACATAACGGTCACCTACACACACACACACAAATAAATTACATATTGTCGTTGTCGGGTGGAAACCTTGTGTGTCCATCCAAACCGTTCGTTTTTAAAAAAAAAAATTAACTAAACTAGTGAAAACAGCCGATCTACAAGCACACAACGCCTCTTCTGTTTTCACTACTTTTGTGCGACGGCCTTGTCTGATGAAGCAGGGCTTGACTTCGCGAAAAAATGTACAAATTTGAAACTTGGAGATACAAGGTTTCTGCCCGACAGTGACGATATACTACAAGTGCAGGGGCTCATGGATATGCCATCCAAAATGTATGGTATCTGACATCTTTCTATTAATTCATGAAACCTTTATCGGTGAGTGTGTCTGTCGCCAGTCTAGTTACATAAATGAAGTCATTTCATCATTCTCAACATGATTTTTGGTTCTGTCTTCCAACATCTGGAGTTTTTCGACCAGAACACTGCTCCTATTTTAGGAACAGGCTCGAGGGACTGTGAGTTGTTGTGACACAGTGCCCTGGAAAACATCTCTCCAACCAGACAAAAAAGTATTGTTGACCTAGATCTTCTACCACTTAGGTTTTTAAAAGTTTTACCATGAAGCATGCTCATGGTCTAGGTCAGTCAGGTGGATGCCAATTAATAGCCTTAGAGACTTCACGCAAATGAGGACCTTTTCAACTTAGTTGCTAAGTATCTCGCATCATGTTGCAATACCAACACACAGTCCATTCATTGAAAACAAAAAGTCCTACCTGATTGTATTAAGCAAAGTTAAACTCACCAATATTGCAGCTGTACGGAAAGCTTGGGTTATGCTCTTTGTAACAGTCAAGCTTTTGTTTCATAAAAATCCATGTCAATAAATACCGTGCAGGTGATTATTTTTATTCTACGTGTTCAAGTTTTGAAGCACTTGTTTTCATTTAATAACACAACATCCTGCTGCCTGCTGCATTATGTGCAATTTTGACACAGGTGGCATGCAGGACCGACGAGCGCTTCCAAACTCACTTAATAATGACCTGCACGGAATTTATTGACAGAAAGTAGGTCACAAGTAACACAGCGTGATGGCGAGAAGCGACCGCCAGATCGCGCTTTTTCTTTTGTCCACCGACCGGAAGTCAAGGGTTGACGTTCGTCTAAATTGGCACATGCAGCTGTTTGACGTTAGCTGGCTGCTGGAGCGCCCCAGCTGACAGCAATTTCATCCACATACAGAGACGCATGTGACACACTCACGGACTCACGGTTCGACCCTTTCATACTAACTGTGACCTGGCGGTCACAATAACATGTCAACGTCAGATTTTTAAGAAAGAAAGACTTGACAGATACAAAGAGGATTACCTAAGCTTTCTGTACAGCTCCAATATTGGTGAGTTTAATGTTGTTTAAAACTAATAGGACTTTTTGGTATTGCAACTTTGGTATTACCCAGATAGCATCATAGCATCTACGTTTCTTGCGATTACACTCGCAACACACACTGTGGAACCTCACAGCTAGGAACAGTAGTATTCTAAAGACAGGTCCTTATTAATTATTCAATAATTAAAGCATATGAATCCTAGGGTCCCTATTTTTGCAAAAATAGCCAATTTACAAGCTCACAGCACAATGTAACGCAGCACGTTGTGATCTTGTAGATCTAGGCCTTTTTCGGCGAAGATATTTAGTGTCGAGCGAGACAAGGAGGGGCCTAGTATGGACTGGGACTCCTGTCCACTAAGTATATACTGGGTTAGGTTAGTTAACTTGAAGACAAGTCAGTTAGTCACTGCAGTGACTAATGACCGACCGATGTCACTCAATCAGTGACCAATATGAAAGTCAATAAGCTAGTTCATCATCAAAGTGGTTGTTGCCCCGCTCAATAACATAACATTTGATTGGCAGCATAGGAAACAGCAAGAGCAATTATCCCATAAAGAAGAGGGAGGGGGAAAAAGCAGAGTGAAATGGGAGTAAAAGAATAGAAAAACTCTACCTTCTTCCAGCTCCGACCATAGTTCCCCTACGACATTTTCCACCAAAAAGGTGCGGCTCTGGCGGTTGCGTCGGCCATGCTCCTTGGCTGGTTATTGACAGAGAGAGAATGTCCCAGTGAGTGTGACAGCAGGCAGAAGCGCTTGTGTGTGTGAGGCTTGTGTGTGTGCTATTGACCATATTCACACAGCGGCCATTTTGTTCTTACAGCATACAATAGGAGTTATGAAAAAGGAAAACGGCCACCATGTAATATGGTCAATGTGGAGGGCAAGCGACAGGCTGTGCTATGGTGCTCAGAGTGCTGGGGGGGGTGTTAGCTGGGAGGTGAATTAGCAAGGCTCCAATGTGGTCCAGATGGCACATATCGACAGATGCTGCCACTGTGAAATTTAATTCAAAAATGTATACTTTATAACTGGTTCTTGCAAACGGTCCTGTTACAAGTGATTAAAAGATATTCTCAGAAAGTTTGCATACCTGTATGTGACTAGTGAAACAAAAAGTTAGCTAAAGGCCTTTAAGGCCTCTTAGGACTTGAAAAAAAAGGGACAAAATCGTGATGACACAAGTCTAATGTGTGACCTCTTTATCACTGACTAACAACAGGAAGACATGGTAGTAAAGAGGATTACGGCATCGTAGAAGATGTCAGATGGACATTTCCTCCCAAACAGGGGAAACAATACAGAAAAGGAAAGAGTACTTTCCGGCCCTCATTAGCCTTGGGGAGGGCATGAGAGAGGTCTGTCATCGTTAGCATTACATCAACACACAACCAACACTGGCCTAACAGGGACATTCGAGAAGAAATGAAGCATGATTCACTTCAAAAACATCCTGCTTTCTATAATATAGTGCTCAATATAAATTACAAAAATAAATGTTATTTTTATTTTTACGATGGCCAAAACGCAAAACCTCCTATCTGCAAATTTCATGATTTGCTATGCTGCACATGGCCAGTCTGTCTGCAAGATCGGTCTGACCCTCATTTTGCCAAAAATGTCAGGTGACTAGAAACAAATAGTAGCTAGGTTTTAATGTTAAACAAACATTTCTTTTTCATTTTCCCAACAAAGTGAATTCTTCAGATAGGAGGTTTTGCGTTTTGGCCATCAAGGTATATGTGTTACCATTTAGTTAGAAGAGGCCTCATCATATCTATGGCTGATCTTCGGTAAGACTGTATCACATGTTTACCATCTCATTAGAAGTAATTTAGTAGAATAACATAAAATGGCGGAAATCACATTTTGGGTCAAAAGTGTTAAGGGAGAGGGTGTGTGAGAATGTTAGTGTCAGATGGAAATGGCAGCAGCAGGGCAGAATGTAGCTTCCTGTGGAATTCCTGCATCACACAAAAAGACCAGGACTGGAAAGAAAATGTGTTGTAGCATCCTGTTTGAAAATGGACACACAGGCTACAATCTATGTTCCTAGATACTGTGTGGCGGATAACTATTAGGGATCGGATGATAATTGTTATTATCAAGTATCGTGAAAAAGAAAAATTATGAATTTTGTTGAGCTGCAAATTCAGTGCCACTTAAACCCGCTGTAGTTTGATAAAACAGACCTGTAAAGAGCACATTTGGTATGCTCTTATTTCACTCTACACAAATCCATTAGCCAAAAATAGCAGATTGCAACACGTTGTGAATATTCTCCTCAGAATAGGGTGTTCGAGTGGTTAACAAAAGTGGCATTTTGAGTTTTAAGCATATTTTGATCCCCATAATATCGTTAATCACAATTGTTTTTGCCCCAATAATCGTGATGTGTAATTTTGTCCCATCCCCAATTATGCCATTTCATTGCAAATCAAGGTGTATTTAAGCAACATAATTTTAACCAGAGACAAACGCAACATGCTAATCTGTTCTTCCATTTGGGAATTGGGAGAGAGCTTTTGGCGTATACAAATATGTACTGTGCTCATAGACTACAGAAATAACAGACATATTTAAACATCAAACAAACTCTGCCTGCCTTACAAGCTGTGCTTACAGCACACGCTCCTAGCCTGAAGCCTGAACTGACATAATCATCCAATCGGAGTAAAGCCAAAACATGTCATTATAGAGTTAACAAAGTAAAGGGGAAGATGGAATCTGCTATTAAAAACATGTCCACAGCCTGTAGCACTAGCTGGACAACCAGTAAACATGGACGGAAGCAATTAGAATAGCA
Source organism: Nannobrachium achirus (assembly GCF_963921795.1). NCBI lineage: Eukaryota > Metazoa > Chordata > Actinopteri > Myctophiformes > Myctophidae > Nannobrachium > Nannobrachium achirus. Next base: position 42,193,742 of record NC_137833.1, on the reverse strand, counting down.
TATTTGCTTTGATCTTATGACTTAGGAAGTAAAAACCAGCCCCATGCCATAAACATGTGAAGCTGCACATAGCTTGAGGGCGTCCAGCATTAATAGCAACAGCAATGTTTCATTTCCTAACAGAAAGCAGTCACATCGTATAGTTGCATAAATGTTATACTGTTCTCTACTAATACGCTATCTTGTGTTTACACACCAAACCTTTTCTGAATGACTGTCTGCCTTTCATGTCATCTATGTTGAATTTTACACGCTTATTGGTTTGTGCTGCCAACCGACTGCAAAATGGTTAGAAGTGTAATGTTGGCCCATACTGCTGGCGTAGCGGTCAGGGCACCCAGGCTACAATTGTAGCCTGACGGCACGTCACAGGTTCGATCCCAAAGCCTTTGCTGCGTGTCTACTCCCCAACTCTCTCTCCCCATTTCCTGTCAGCCTACTGTCCTATCAACAATGAAGGCATAAAAAGACCCCCTTAAAAAAAAGTTAGCTGTGCTTGTGGTTAAGCCTCTATAACCAAGTCAGAAGTCAACAAACATTCAGCAATTTCACATGACCTCTTGCCTCCTTCATCTGATTCAATGTATTTTCCTTGATATGTGAAGACGAATAAAGCCATTATATTCTACCCGAAGGTTATGTCAAGTTATTGCGAACTCTTTTAGAAAAAGATTCCCATTCAAGATCTTTCTTTATATCAATTATATCCCTGAAATGCCTAGTAGCAGTTTTCATAATGTCAATTTCTGATAATTACCCTTTTTTTCTTTGAAGGACACGAGGATTTCTCCTCAATGAGATCAAAGCATCTATTGAGCTGCATGTGCAAGCAATGTGTCAGCGGTGTCAGTCTCCATCAATTATCAATTAAATGCATGAGTGTACACATGTTACACAAAGCTCCTTGAGGTGCCTTTCAAAAGACAAAGCCCAAGTGGTAAATGTAATTTCCATTTAGTAAATGGGGATATAAAGTGAAGTTAAGCCATTCAAATGGCTGTGTACTTTGGACGGACAGAAAGATACAACCTTTACTCACTACCTCGTGCTCAAAGGGATATTTTCACTTTAACACGTGTTTGGGGTCGTTCTAACGTCTACACAGGCTTTTGTGAGCACCCCAGACAGGTTTTAACTTGCGTGATTCAGTATTTAGATATTCATTTTATCAGACACGTCCTTGGTGACTGATATTGTCCTAATATCCCTTTAAGCCTTATTTATTATGAATGAATACATTATTTTTCATGCAAGCGAATTCTAATGCTTCAATGCTACACATCATCCATCGAGGAGAAGAGAGGTGAGAGCAGTGAACTTCTCAATTTGTGCTTTATACAAGCAGTATGAAAGGGGTAAAGTAAAACAGATGAAACTTGGAAAAAAGGAAGCATGAGAAGAAAATGGATTTACCATTGCTGGTTCACATGCTGGCAAATAAGATATGTCATTGAGTCCTTGACAGACCATTTAAAAAATAAATGCTAAATAATTCTATATGCCTTTGCACTGGCATACATTTGTGTTTTCAGAAAAATACTGCAATTTCACTGCTGACCAAAACTGAAAATTAATCTGTATAACCAGGCGTGCAACGACCAAAACAGGCAAATCAAAGTATCATTCCATGAATGCAAAAACATAGCGAAACGTGATGTATAGGGAGACAAACGGGTTGATTCCATGCATTTGGAGTCTGCATTGAAAATGATAGTGTGTTTACCATGACCCGGAGAAACTATTCCATTATGAAAGACTCAGAATGAGGGAAAATATAGCACATTCAAATGTCATCAACATACATACTTCAATACAAGTCTTTACTTGCAACACATGGCGAGTGATTTAAAAATTACACGATGAAGCGTAACGTTAGCATGACAACACTACGAATGAAGACACGTTTGAGGTATGATGACTGACTATGAACGATTATATACTAAGATTATGACAGTTTTAAACACTGGTAAAATATGCGGCATTAGCATAGCATCCCTCAGCATCCGTAGTGCCTGCAGCTTACCCTGGGTCATCCCTGCTCCCACGTTGTCAGTGGGGCTGAGGCCGTTCTGGGTGGTCCGAGAGTCCAGGTCAATCATCTGATGGAGGCGGAGCTTGCGGCAGTAGATAGAGGCCGCCTCGGGCTCCAAGGCGATGATCAGCTGCTCGGGGTTGTCGCGGGACACCAGACCAGACTGCCAGAGGAGAGGAATGACACACAGGAAATGCATTTTTTATTTCCTGCTCCTATTTGACATGTTTCCCTTTCGGCTCAGAACTGCATAATGTCACAGGCAGCGCCATGCAGCCAGGGATGGCTGAGTCAGTTCAAGCCTTGAGAATGAAAAGGGAAAACCAGAGCAGTGTAAGCAGAGTGGCGACACGCTTTGATCTCGCCGCAGACCGGAAGTGGCGTCGCATGGAGCCTGTTCTCATTCTTAGCGGGCCTCTGCTGCTCTTCAGCCCACGTCCGGCCCCATTCTAGCCGAGGCATTTTCACTCGCTGGTAAGTAGGCTAAATCACGTCTTTTTCAACCTTTTAACACATTCATGGGCCTCTCCAAGGTAGACAACATTATTAAAAGGGGGAAAAAGACGTGATTTAGTCTAGAGTGAAAATGCCTGAAAATTATGGTTATAATGGGGGCGGACGGGGCTGAAGAGCAGCAAAGGCTCGCTAAGAATGAGAACAGGCTCCAGTAAGCTAGGCTAAGCTAGCTTTCCACTATGCTTTCCACGCTTAAAATGGGAGGCGACGTAAGTGTCATAACTCTCTCTCTCTAGGGGTCTGGGGAAAACCACTCAACTTGTCATTTCTATGGCCTAACAGGCAATGCAATTAGCTGGCAACTCTGTCCCAAAGACACACACCACATAAGGTGAATTTGAATCTGCCCCATAGATGTCTCAAGGAGGAGAACATAGCAGGTTTATGTCTTCATTCCATGGCTCTTGGCCACAGGACAGTGTCTCACATTCACATCCAACTGGCCTGTCCTTCATCACAGGAAATATAAGCACATGTAACCATGTGTTCCTAAAGTGAGTGCCATCTTCCTGCAAGTAAATTGGAGCTTCCTCGTTAAGTGACCCCCCACTGAGTGTCAAATGCTTTCAGACCATCTGTGAACTCCATCTGACTTTATTTAGCTATTACGGATTTTGCCTGAAATCACTTTTCTAAAAAGATCTTCTAAAAGTATGCGAAGTAGTTTGACAAGTTCTCCAGTATACTTATTGACACCCCATTGTCAGTTAAAATAATAATCAGTGCACAGTGTATACTTTACATACAACATACCTCTGCACTGTTAAAAAGAACCATATGCCATGAAAGCCCAAGGCCACTGTGGGGGAACCAACTATTACATCAACCATTAACTCGAGACATAATTCAGAGTCTTACTAAATGATTCATAGCTTTTTGGAGTATGAGAGTTCAAATCCAACAGGAAATTACAACAGTTACTATAAATCACACACTAGTATTAAAGTAGACATCCCAAACGTTCACATATTTTTAATCTCGCTAAAATAACTCTCTTTCATTCTTTCACCAGTATTTTCATGCATTTACTCATTAAACACAGATCACTAGTATAATGTTATTACGGTTTATGGAAGACAAATGCATCTAATGAAAATAAATGTGTTTATCTTCAATACTCAATAAGGAAAATAGAAGACAAAGAAAGACAAATATAGATAGAAAAGATACATATGTATATAACAGGATGTATGCATGAAATAAATAAACAAATGCAGAAAGAAAGAAAGAAAGAAAGAAAGAAAGAAAGAAAGAAAGATGCGAGGCTGACAGTGTGAACAGATGAGGGCAACAGACTGGGATGGTCCCCTTCCTTTGCCCAGAATGCCATGAATACACCCAGCTACTGTAGCATCCGGATGCTGAGTCACTGCAACGTGGCGCTGATGCCATGATCAAGCATGAATTAATAAGCATAATCTTTTCTGCCTTGCTCTTTCTCTCTCTCCCTCCTTGTTATTCCCCCCTCTTTTTCTCAACCCCTCTCATCCTCTTTCTTTGCCGACTCTCCTCAACCCCTCCAGCTCTCTTCTCTCTCTCTCTCTCTCTCTCTCTCTCACCCTGCCTCTATTCCCTCTGCAGATATCAGGTGACTAAAGAGCCTCCTTTCTGTCTGTTCCCCCTCCCACCCTCTCCCCTCCTCTCCTTTCTCAGTGCCAAACACGCATGCACACACACACACACGCACGCACGCACGCACGCACGCACGCACGCACGCACACACGCACACACGCACACACACACACACACACACACACACACACACACACACACACACACACACACACACACCTTCTCTATCACCTGTCCTCTACCTCCTCCTCCTGTTCTCACCCCCCCCCCCTCTCTCTCTCTCTCTCTCTCTCTCTCTTCATCACCATCTTCTGCCCCCCAGCAGCAGCATCATCATCATCAGTCTTGACCAGCTGACCACACCCTCCTCTGTCTGTCCCCCTGTGAGAGTGAGACAGTGAGCAGCAGACAGGCTGCCACACCCAGTGGTGTAAAGTAACCAAGTACATGTACTTAAGTACTGTACTTAAGTAAAAGATTTGAGGCATTATCATTTAATGATAACATATCATAAAACCACAAAGAAAGGGTAATTATTGAATACAGTATAATATACTGTAAATATCTTTTAACACAGAATCAAATTGACTATGGTCATGATTCACCAGGAGCCTGGCTTAAAATGATTTATACAAATATCATCCAGGTCTTAATGGGTTAAGTCCCATTTCAAATCATAATGAAAATAGCATTGTGTTGTAGAGATGCTATTTTCAATATGTATATGTACTTTGTCCGCCTACACAATGTACACACACACACACAGACTGACAGACACACCACGCACACGCTTGTGAGCACAGGCACAAACAGACACACGATCCTCCACACACAGCCCCCTGTGGGACGCTCAATGACCACGCCAGTCATGTCTCTCTCTCTCTCTCTCTCTCTCTCTCTCTCTCTCTCTCCATCCTCCTGCTCTCTGGTTTACTGAGATGTAGTAACACACTCACACACACACACACACACACACACACACACACACACACACACACACACACACACACACACACACACACACACACACACACACACACACACACACACACAGCTCTCTGATTTGTTATTGTGAGGGCTGTGTGATACCGTTGCTGGGCAAAATCTCATTTAGTGTGAAATAATGAAACAGGGGAGCGGGGATACTGTGCAATGTATTGTACTCTCCCTGGTTTGTCTTCTGCAACACACACACACACACACACACACACACACACACACACACACGCACACGCACACGCACACGCACACGCACACGCACACGCACACACACACACACACACACACACACACACGCTCCCAGGAAGATTTTCTTTATGCAGTCCCTTCCTTGGTTTGGTTCCTTCCTGTGTCCTCTATCACAGTCTGCAGGTCAGTGTGATGGATGATGGAGACTGCCTGGCTGCAGTTATGTGATGAATGTGTGAGCATTATGTGAGCATTAAACTCTGTATACATGTACTATGTGAGCGTGTGTGTGTGTGTGTGTGTGTGTGTGTGTGTGTGTGTGTGTGTGTGTGTGTGTGTGTGTGTGTGTGTGTGTGTGTGTGTGTGTGCACGAGCATGCGCACGTTCATGCGTGTACATGCTGTTGCGTATGAGGGTGAATCTTGATTAGTGCCTCGCGCTGCAGCTCACGGTGCCGCACCTCTCGTTCCCTCCCTCCCTCCCTATGTCTCTCTCTCTCTCTCTCTCTCTCTCTCTCTCTCTCTCCTATCTATCATAGTGTAGCAGCAACTGCTGCCAGCATAGCAGGGTGGTAAAGGAAATCATGCCCAGTCATCACTTAATGTTATCCGCAGTACAACGGTCTGAACAGTAGATGGCGTTTTCAACAGGGTAGGTAGAGAAAGAACACTGCATCACTTCAAATCAGAGGTATTCCTTTGCCTTAAAGGGACAACATTTTTGAAGTGCGTTTCAGTTAATTGTTGTTGGTTATTATTGTCTATAGAAACTACATTATTTACGGTACGATGCAAATGGTGCTTTTTGATCATTCGCTGTGTTCATACATTTCAATAGTACAGTGCATGGGCAAGCAACTGTCTGGCACGCCCATACGGTCTATGGCTGCCACTACAAATTCAGTTTTAGGCGAAAATAGATGATCGACACGCTTACAAACGCAGTCGCATTGTTAAGACACACATCTTCTCTTATGTGGTCTCTACAAACCCTTTCAGATGGGGGTCCATGGTGAAAGAATGTATATACATCTGGGGGTCTTGAAATGAAAATGTTTGAGAACCACTGCATTCAGCTACTTTGCTGTAAACACAGTGAACTAGGCTAAAGTCACACTGAAAGAAGCTAAAAAACAGTTCACTCCACTTGAGTGATACTTTGTTTATCTTAAATCCTGTATATATACTTTATCGACCGGAGTCCCCCAGGGGTCTATACTAGGCCCCCTCCTTTTGTCCATCAAAACCAAATTTTTGCAGCCTGTTATTCAGTGCAGCCACTAGAGGGCCATGTCTTACCTGCATTCATTTGCATAACTACACTGACCTGTCATTCACTTTTATATGTATCTGACAGTAGATACATTCCCATTCCTTTTAATATTTGATATCTGTTATTATTTTTTGATAAGTTGCACAACACTGTACTGTAGTTACATAGTTTTATAAAGTCATCTCCTTTTCTTTTAAGAAAAAGGAATTTGGGTACTTAGAAAAGTGCTATATACGTTTGTAAATCTGAGCTATATTTTTATCAATATTTTAATATAACTGCAATTCTTGGGAAGCTTGCACAAAGGAATTTCTCCCACTCCATTATTCCTGGTGTAAACTTAACTTATCTTTGAAAGGTAAAAAAAGAAAGGACATTATGATGAAGAGAAATGATTTGGAGCCAAATTTGTGTGTGCATATCTGAAGCCTGTACCTTATAGGCGGCCTCCCTCATGAACTGTTTGGCTGGCATTTTCCAGATGGCTGGCACGGTGATCACCCATCTCACATCATTGTTGTCAAAGTCTCCACCTGTCTGGTCACTCAGCTCCTACAGGGGACACACAGTAGTTCAGCTCAGTGGAACCCCAAAATAATCATATTTGAAATGGGGACACCCCCCCACCCTGACGAGCACTAAGAGTTCAGGCATTTCATTTTGTATTTGTAACACTGTTCTATTGTGAAAATAGCTGATCTACATGCTCACAATGCCTCGCAACACGAGGCGTTGTGAGCATGTAGATCGGTTATTTTCACAGTTTATGCCTCTATTATTTGACAATTTGGCCAATGTTTAATTTGTCATTTTAGAGGTATTAAAAAGTGTTTAAATTTTCACTTTACAAATGGGCATAAATAAACCCTCTTTACACTTACTTATACTGTATGTTGGTTTGTTTACTGTTGAGTGAGAAAACAATGTTGCACATTAAGTTAATCATCTGGGGACCCCCCAAAATAATTTGGGGACCACTGGGGACCCACAGGTTGAGAACCACTGTTTTAGCTTTCAATCCCTCTCATCTCCGTTACAGTTTGCTACGCCCAAACCAAACACAGATCGATAACTGAACTTATTATAATCAAAATGTCTGATTCCTTCATCAGTTCTAAAGGTTACATTACATATTACCGTAATTACATTGTTATTGTTTGTATTACCTTTAAGGCTTGCTCCTTGAAGAAGGCCAGTGCGTAAGCAAATATATCCAGGGCTTTTACTCTTTTCCCATTGGCTGCCAGGAGGTCTGTGTTGATGGACAGATTCTGATGGGAGCAGAACAAATGCAAGCGGTAGAAGTTTATTTAAATGAACCATATACCACGTTGGTCTGAAGGCCAGTCAGTCAGATTAAAACATTTATATGGTAGTCCACGTGTCAGTCTTGAATCTTTTCAACTGACAATCTTGCGTTACAAGCAACACGCAACAATGAGTGTTGCAGATGTGTAGATGAGTGATGCAAACGGCCCTCTGCGCATTCATGTGTGGCGTTCTTGAAATATTTACAATGTGCTGTTTGGAAGCGTTTTAGTCGAGAGCCTGCCGTTTTCAGCTGGGAAGAAATGGCTTTGGTGGACACACAGCCCTAATAGCCTGTGCAGATCACATCCAGCCCAGCTGCATGCCAGTGGTAAATTATGTGCAATAACAGTAGAATGAGCCAACTCAATGCGTGCTGGCAGAAATGCCGTGGACTTGGCAGGGAGGAGAGAAACCTGGGAATTTGCAGCAGTATCAACTATGCAACTTTTATATTGCACATAGAGAGAGTCACTTAGTAATGACAGTGGAGTGTGTGTGTGTGTGTGTGTGTGTGTGTGTGTGTGTGTGTGTGTGTGTGTGTGTGTGTGTGTGTGTGTGTGTGTGTGTGTGTGTGTGTGGTGTACTGTATATATCCATATGTTTTTGATATACTTACAAAGTACTGTATACTGTGCATACTGTATGTGTGCCTGGCCGTGTGTGTGTGTGTCTTTATTTTATTTTATTTTTTACAGTAATACTGTAATGCTACTGTTGCGAGCTGTCATTTTGTAAGGTTATACTGATCGCTGTGCACAGTCACAATGTAACTGAATGTCTCCAGAGGAATTTTGCACTGATAGGATTTATGTCCATTGCAAACTATGTACCTATGTGGACATAAATAAAGCATTTAAAATGTGTGTGTGTGTGTGTGTGTGTGTGTGTGTGTGTGTGTGTGTGTGCGTGCGTGCGTGCGTGCGTGCGTGCGTGCGTGCGTGCGTGCGTGCGTGCGTGCGTGCGTGTGTGTGTTAGGGATGAGACGGTCACAACAATCGTATTGTGGAGATTTAATTTGAAAATCGTCCTCCGTCATGCATTGGGATGAATTCACCTTTTTTTGCCGAGCTGCATATCTGGTACCACTTAAAACCTCTATAATTGGTAAAACAGACCTGTAAATAACGTTCTTGATACAGTCTTTTTTTTTCACTCTCTACCAAAAATAGCTGATCTACAAGCTTGGCTATTTTTTGGCAAATATTCCGCCCCAGGATAATTGATGTTGGGGATATTTTGTTTATCGCGATAATATCGTAAATCGCAATTTGTCTTTGGTCACAATAATCGTGATATGAGATTTTCATAGCGTCCCATCCCTAGTGTGTGTGTGTGTGTGTGTGTGTGTGTGTGTGTGTGTGTGTGTGTGTGTGTGTGTGCGTGCGTGCGTGTTTGTGTTCTTACTGCAGTGGTGTGGAGTTTCATTTTGAACTTCTCCAGGTAGAGCCACTGTTTGGACTCGGAGGGGTCCAGGTCATGGTAGAAGTCCCGCGCCGCGTAGCCAAAGCTGTGGAACTTCCTGTCTGGGGTGAGCAGGATGGTAGTCGGAGTCTTCTGATTGGACACGCCCGGGTCTCCTCCTTCCCAGCGCCTAGGAGAGACAGACAAGTTTAAAGAGGTGGTTCCATAGTTTTGTACTTTTTCTGTTTTGTATGTATCTATGGAGATAACATTACTCTAATACAGTGGTTCTCAACCTGTGGGTCTGGACCCCCAGGGGGGGGGGGGGGGGGGGGGTCCCCAAATTATTTTGGGGGGTCCCCAGATGATGACTTAACTTAACATTGTTTTCTCACTCAACAGTAAACAAACCAACATAAAGTTCAAGCGTAGAGGCGTTGTGAGCATGTAGATCTGCTATTTTCACAATAGAACAGTTATACAAAATGTAATGCCTCAACTCTTAGTGCTCGTAGGGTGGGGGGGTCCGCAGTTAAAATATGATTATTGTGGGGGTCACGGCCTGAAAAGGTTGAGAACCACTGCTCTAATAGACCCCCAGGTGTGGTTGTAATATGCAAATATGTCTTCCCTGTGTATTTTTGAGTACTTCCTGAAAGCTGAAAGCCTCTGAGTCAAAAGGCCCAGTTGAAATACACCGATTTAATGACATCATGAAATCATCCCCTCCCCTTTTTAACATTCAACTGCAGCTGTGGGTGTGGCTAACTTCCAGGCAGTGAGCAGGTGAGTGGCCACATAAAAACATTTACCCAAAGGCTAGCGCATTCTCACATGCTTGTAGATCTGCTACCTTAGGCTAACATTCACCATTGGCAGAGATTGACGCCAACCCTTGCCCGACTGCCCGGGGCAGGTAAATAAAATGGTCGCGCAGGTGAAGTTTTCTACCAGCCTGCCCGACCGGAGAAGTGCCCATTTTGAGGAACATAATATAAGATATGTTTTTTTAGCCTACTTGAACTGGGCTAGAGTGTTCCGTCTCTCTCTCTCTCTCTCTCTCCCTCCCTCCCCACACACACACACACACACACACACACACACACACACACACACACACACTGAACAAACGTTGTGCAGTGGCCATGACCCGAGGGCAAGTAGAACATGACCTGTTCTTGCCCGACGGGCAAGTGCCTCTGAGACCAACCCCTGCCCTAGGCCTAGAATATGGATGCTGGGGTTCAAGTGGTTAACCACTTTCAACCAAGTAAGTTTTATTTAATTGTTTTCGTCATAGGACAAAGTATATAGGATGTCTGTTTCTCTGTTTCTAACATAATTGTGCAATACCACTATAGTTCTGTACAAATGGAGGCCAGCTATTTTTAGTGTTTGCTCTGTTCCTTGGGAGACAAGTGTACCGGATTTGCACTCGGTGCATTGATGGTGGTTGTCTCAATAAGAGACACTTGCTGTGAAGATTAATCCATTTGGGAGATTTTGAGATTTGTTTAGTCAATGTGAATAGTAATGGTTGTTATCTTTTTCAGTTTGGTGGTGCTGTTGAAAGGGTTGTGCCGCGTCGTTATCGTCATAGTTATCAGCGTCATTAATGAAATCTATTATACAGCCTGATGTCAACCTGGGTTAAATACACAATTATAGATATAATATATCTGTATAATATATTATTATGTATAGATCCAACAATAACAAACCAAATTGCACTGTAAATTGGCCCTGATTGTAATGACAACAGATTAACAATTACCATAACTTGAGTGGACCTTGAATCACCATAATCTAGAATAGTCTATAAACAGAACAGCCACAAAATGGCACAAGGACATCAATAACGCATGACTTTCCCCCTCGCCAGTAAACTGCAAGACTTGAATCTGGCTGACTATGTATTTTACCATCTGACTGTCACAGCCAACATTTTAATGTTGCATTCATTGCAACCGGGCGGTGAATCATGCACATTTATTCTCTATAATATATATTTTCCTACACAGAATGTTTTACGGAGGATCCTCTCTTTCTAGGGACATTTTTAGTTGAGGAATGCAGAGCCAGCTGCCATTTTCTGGAAAGTGATTAGCAACTCAGGTTGGTTTTCTATAGTTCTAGCATTGAGCCATCCAGACAGATTCCTGAGCCATTGTGTAGGCCCTTCCAGTGAGGCCAGCTGATGAATGCTAATAAGATGAAGAAAATACACCATTCACTCAAATGCATTCAGACACATGTATTCAGCTGAGGAGAGCTCAAACCACAAACAGAAGCATTGTGTAGTCTTATGAAACGAGCCAAATCCTTTATTCTAAGAGAGCAACAGACAGTTCTTCACTAACGTCTTTAATGCCGAATCTGAAGGTGCCACCTATGAATATACAATAAACAACATTGAACCAAGCTGTTTTAAACCCAAAGACAGTACATATAGTACAATAGAGTTTTATTTGTTTGAATCTATTTTATTGTGATATTTTGTTCTAATAAAGTTGTTAGCTTTTGTTTTCTGAATGAATGTAATGCACAATCTATGTAAAGCGCTTTGGATAAAAGCGCTATATAAATGCACCATTTACCATTTTTTCTCCCTCCCATGTAAAGCAACTTTGTGCTATATAAATCTGAGATATTATTATTGCTGTTGTTGTTGTTGTTGTTGTTGTTGTTGTTGTTGTTGTTGTTGTTGTTGTTGTTGTTGTACCACTACTATGTTTTTGGGTTTAAACAGCCTGGTTCAATGTCGTTTATTGAATAGACAACATTGTCCTTTTGCCACCACAACGCGATCAAACTATGCCCATCAGTTCTGAGGCTTTATCCAAAGAAGTAATTGTTTGTGTAAGGATTTGGATTGCAAATGGCTCAGTCCAAAATAAATAATATGAGGGATCTGGGACTGTTTTTACTGAAAGTCTAGCAGCGCTAGTGAAAATATCTTACTCAACTTTTATCAGATGGTCAGAGTTAATGACCCATGAGAGGAAAGAATTCCCCAATTGATGTCTGACATTGTACCACCAGTGTTGTCAAATGTGTTGTCAGAGGAACAGCTGTCCATTATTGAAAAGAAAGAAAACAGTTTATCCTAAAAATACATCTTACATATAGTTATTGGAGAAATGGTCCATGGAGTGCCAAATGGCGTATGCTCCCTATTCCCAGCAAACCACTAATCCTAGAGGTTCCACACTTGGCATATGTACTGATCAGTACTCTGCCAACGTTATAGGCACATTTGCCACCATCAATGTACTTACATTGGCGTACAGTTAATATAAAACGAAATTATTCAGGCGCTTTTTAGCCAGCTATTTTGCCCAATGCCCGCTAGGCCCACCCAACTGCGCATGTGCCAACAGCTGTTGTACTCTTCGCGTCACGTACTCATAGCACGTACTGCTCGCCTGATTATGGATCCCACTGGGAAAGATGGATGGAAACCGTTCTATTTATGCCCAGGCCGTAAGGCCTGAAGTGCACGATAAACGCAATGATTTATTGGGTTTTGGTGCACCTTGCGCGGTCCAAGTGACTACAACGGAGCGCTCCCTACGTCAACCAGCAAACAGGACTACTGTACATACATTTAAAATTAAACACACTGTTCGCTCAGTTCAGCGTCGGCGATGCAATCTCTCGAAGTCAAATTCAAGAAACGACATCGCCTTTATAGGGACAGATCTTCCTTTTACACCTCCCGTGTAAAAACATGGGACGAAAAAAAAAGACATCCCTTGGCCGTCATAAACGCAAACACTATTTGCGCGTGGTTAAAGCAGCAGCAGCAGCAACAGCAGCAGCATCAACAACAGGTGATTATTTACTTAATTTTGTTCACTTTCTTTCAATACTTGCTGACAGATTGTGATGTTTATTTTTGCTTTATTCACTCTCATTTGTATGACTGTGCACGCACGCACGCGCACACGCGCCGACCACACGTGTGTATACTGTGTCGTGCTTCTAAATCCTGCTTGGCAGAAACAGTGAGACAACGAGAAACAATGTGCACCCACGTGTGTGCGTGCTGTTACTTTTACTCTGTGTGTGTGTGTGTCATTCGTGTAAGTGTTGCATTTGTGCCTCTAGAGAGCGTGTGTGTGTCTGTGTGTGTGTGTGTGTGTGTGTGTGTGTGTGTGTGTGTGTGTGTGTGTGTGTGTGTGTGTGCGCGCGCGCGCGCGCACGCGCGTGCACTGCTCATAATTGTACTCGATGGGGAAAGCTTACTGTCTCTCTCCCAGTCCCGCGGACGGCACGTAAGTAAGGAAAAGTGTGTGTGTGTGTGTGTGTGTGTGCGTGCCTAATTACTGATGCTACTTATATCACTGTTCATGTCCATGTCACTCACAACCATTACACCTTTTTAGAACTGAAATAAAATTGCCTACACCAAATATGCTGTTTGTTCTCTACAGTTACAGAAATGTATTTATTTTTTATTTTAACCCCCCCATTTCACACTATTTTGCATTTTGGAAAGAAAATGCATATTTAATATTGAGCTATCCTAAATTTGTATTGCTTAGCTGCCCACTGGACTGTAGACATCTCCGGGTACAGGGGACTTTCACATAGGAAAGGGACCAGGCCCCCGCACTGCCCGCAGGGGGCTTTTTTCTAGTATGTATTACTGATATCAACACTTATGGAATACTGCACAGTAATCGGACAATGGTCTCTACTCTATAGCTTTAGAGATGATACTTAAGCATGCAGACATTATGTATCTAAAAATACATTTATACAGACGGTTATTTTCAAAAAAGGGTATTTTCTAAAAATAATGATTGAATACTACAGATATTTCTATGTATGTGGAATGTGTTGAAAATTCAGAGTACTTCTTCCACCACTGCTGTGAGGTTGGAGATTCACACATGAATAAGTCAAGTGAAACACCTGTCAGCTTGTGACAGTATGGTGGGTGGCTGCTGATTCCTGGCAAGTAGGGAGGAAGACATGACCTCTGGGGTCATGAGACCCAAGGTCTCAATGCTGTAGACCAGCTCATTCCACAGCAGAACCAGGCATGCCAGTGTTTAACTCCATGAACCTTAGGATTCCTATTCTGGGGCAAACATCCAGTGAATGTTTGCACACAACGCGTTCAAGCGTCGCAACGCAAACAGAGCTTGTAGATCAGCTATTTTCGGTGAAGATATTTAGTGTCTAAACTCCAAATGTTTTTTTCACCAGTTACTTGTGAACTAGTCTCACAAGCCTGGCTGTTGCCTCCCACAATACAATTCTCAAATGCTTCCGTCATATTGTCTGGAGCACGGAAGCTCTGAAAATGATCCAGGGATAAAGTGAATGTGACGCCTCCTCCCCACTTCTGTTTCGTTGTGAAAATATAACCTAATATAGATCAAAATAATAGAAGCATATACAGTTTGCTGCTCAGCAAAAATGGAAATTATATATTTTTAAATATATTTTTGTGAAGGGAAAGATGAACAGATGACAGCTTCCTTTCTCAGCTTTCTAGAGGTGTAGTTCCAGACTATATAGCATTTGGAGATTGTGGAATAGTTGTCTGGCTACGCGAGACTGTACGCTCACCTTCAGATTAAACTTACTATGCTCTCGTTCATTTTCACAGACATGCTAACAACTGAGCAGATGCTCTCGTTCTGTGAAACTACTCATTAAGTGCAGAGGGAGAGCCACAAATTCAAGTTGTACCATAAATGCAAGTGCATACGATACGGTGTAAATGCTGCAACTGATTTCAATATAACTGAGAAACCTTTATATTACAGGTCATTAATTAGACATTAATGACTGGAAATCACATAATAGTCTTCTTAATACAGAATATATTCTTAGAGTTACAGCCACAAAAGGGTCCATTTGTTTCCTAACTTCCTAACTATCCATCATTCATCTGGGGAACCCCTGGAACCCCCTCAAGGACTCCCTGGACCGCACTGTGAGAACCACCAACCTAATCATATTATTAAATATGGACACCGTCACACACTAAATATAACTTCATATGTTCATCTGAATCTCTCTCTCACCCATATTGATGCAATGTCATTCATTCACTCTCTCTCTGTCTCTCAGTCTGTCTCTGTGTCTCTCATGCGCCCCGTCTCTCTCTCTCTCTCTCTCTCTCTCTCTCTCTCTCTCTCTCTCTCTCTCTCTCAGTGAGACTGCATTGCAGCATTGGCTCACCTCATGGTGTGAATGCACTCAGGCTCCTTAGTGAAGGCGTAAGCATAGCCGCTGGATGTAGTACCAAAGTCAATGGCAACCACAACAATGAAGGAGGGTCCTGATGGAACTTGATCTGTGTCATTCTGCTAAGGAAAGACACAGTAAAATGATGATGAGCGGCTTCATTATCCTTTGCATGCTGTTTTATTGTCATATACACTGAGAAATCCTAGAGTTCATTTAACTGTGAGAGAGTGCAATGTAATCAAATGAACTGTTGGGTCCATTTGGCTACATTTGTACACTCTCAGAGTTACAAATGGATAAATAAAGACTTTAAGACAGGATCTGAATAGATGAATGTTATTGTTCACGAAGACAGGTAAAGATTTACATTCATCTACCTGTTACAGACATGACTACTTCACAAACAGATGTATAAATGTATACTATGTAGTCTAATGTCATTGTACAGCATACAGTATATCTCTCCACGGCTAAGAAAATAAAATGTTACAAATTGTACACACATCACAATGTAGAAATAATAATCAATGACAAAATGATGGATTTCAAGATGAATGAAAAAATCCAGCTAAAAAAGGACAACGCTTGTTATTAATTGGTGAATTGAAAATGACAGTTTTAATTGGGATGTGCCTATAATTTTCAAATTGCCATATTTGGTAACCGTGTTTTTAAAGTTATGGGGGTTGTGTGATATGATGACAATATACTGTGTCATGGTATACGGTATTTCATGTCTGTTCAAATTATAACTTGTCTTGCATAAATATTTTACAGGGTTTTTTGGCACATCTTCACCAAAGGCTCCCGAAAGAGGGGGAAAAAGTGAATATGTTTTTTTTCCTCACCTGGGTGTGCGAGGGAGACAGTGGGGTGATTCCAGGGTCACCCAGGCTCTTGGCTGGAGATGGAGTTGCCATTGCATCTAGACAGATTAACACAGAGAGAGACACACACAAGAAACTGTTAATAAATAATATTAAGATGATTCAAATGAAGCAGCAATGAACACCATCGGTAGATCTACGTACAAGCTCAATTTCTGCTTTCTCTGTGATTCCACATGTTCGCTGTTATCTGACTATCTGTCCAGCTTCCTACCAATTTCCAAACCATTCACATTTCAAACAGAAGAAATTGCCCACTGCACCTGCCTTTAAAAGACACAATTATGACATTTCAAGCAAACTGTCTCTCTATCTTCGACTATCATCTTCATTAGTTTGCCTTAAAAGCCTCAGTCAAAGGCATTTGCCTTTTCAGCATGCACAATAACCATTCTTCCTCTGTGTATTGTAAGTGTCCGGGAGGATTGTCTCACAACGGGACGTCATGTTATCTGTCCTGTTTTTCTGCCTCACTCAACCTTTTCTCTCGTCCACCCCTACGGTGTGGATGAGTGGTCTGACCCTTAATACACTTTGCCAGGCAATTACAGTAGGGAATTACGGACCACCTGTGGATAGACTCCATCTACACACATGTTCCCCCATGCCCAATCTGAAAGGAACCCTCACAAACTTGACTTTCTTTACTTCCAACAATGGGGATAGAAATCGAATCAGCGAGAGAGGAGTGAAATGCCTGCTCCTGTGGTAAATAATGTCTGGATTGAGTGGGTATTTGAGGGTTGGCTCACCTGTTCTTTCTATTGTATTTGCCCAGTTTGTTTACCTGTAACAGGCATGTCATAACGCTTTTGATTGGAGTTCTTATCGCATTGACGTAGAAAATGGATTTGATTACAACTTTTAAATTGGTTTATTTTGAACCTACTTGTTCACAAAACACAAACGGAAGCTATGATGTGAAATCCTAACAATCATCTGTGTGACGTCCCTGGATCACAGAGTTCACAGAGTAACTCACTGATCCTGGGGCGATAACAATGTGTACTGAGTGAATTTGGATTGAATTACGGTGTATTCAACTTCTATTGTTGAATCCAGTGTTTATTTCTCAAGTGTTCCGACTATTATTTGACAAGACTCCAAGTAACATTCTAAAGGGTTAGCAATAAATCTGTGAAACCAGAGACCCAATCCCAGGACATCTGGTTCAATTTGTGTTTGGCCCTGACTCCTCTCTACGCAGTAAAATCCTCAGTGTTATTTAGATTCTGAGAGTTTACGAATGTAACCAAAATTGATTCATTGATTGATTCAATACTTTAATAACATGGAATAAATACAGACGGAAATACAGTAACAAAGCTAAGCAGCAGGAAGTGATGTAACACAGAAGCATAACCTGAACTATGTTTTGATTATCTTTATTTGCGACACTCGCCTCCCCGGCCACAATCTATTCACGCTGCTAATTCCACCACAGCAAGGCAAGCTCTACCTTTTGTCTCAAAAGCCATACCATGAGATGTCTTAACTGTTTACACCTGGCTAGTACCATCAGACTGTTAAACTGTTTTTCTCCAAAGTTGCTTGTCAACATAGTTGTGTTTTTATTGGGCTTGATTCTAAAGTGCAGTTGCTTATTTGGTCTGGTTTCTAAAGTCTAGTAGTTGCATTCTCAAACTTTGTCATGTCAAGGACACCCCCAACATGACAGTACATCATGACACGTTCATGACAACATCATGAACGGCATCGCTGAATGGTTAGGGAGCCGCCTGGGGAGCAAGAGCCCCTGGTTGTCCCTAGTTCGATTCCAGGCCAGGGTAGCAATGTCGATGTGTGTCCCTGAGCAACACTCTTAACCCCTAATTGCTCACACGCTCCTTGTGGGCAGCGAATCAGCTGAGTTGGGCTGAAAATACTGAATTTCCCCCTCGGGAGGAAGTAGGTAACTATTATTACATCTGAAAATATTTTGTGCCAGGATTTGTGTATTTAAAATGTTTCAAAAACATTTATTTTTCAAGATTCTACTTTGAAAATAGTTTCTCGCACAAAACGCAATCTGACAACCCTGGTCCTGACAACACAGACTGCACAGGATTACCATACTTTTATGAATAGACTGCTGTAGGGGGCGCTCTGCAGCTGTAATCCAACTGCCACCTATGTTTGCAGTGACACGCCTGCTATAAGCTGCCAAATGATGTGAATGAATGATTTGAAAGATCATATAATATTATGTGTCACGACGATCCACCCACGGGTGGTCTCGAAAGACGCACACAAATCCATAATCCATTGCTAAGTTATAGCGAGTTGACTGTGGCTTGCTTTTGCCAAAAAGCAGGACAAACGCCCTCTATAATTTCCATGCCCAAATAAGGCTTTGACGATATTCCACAAGGGTTCGTAATTCATCTATTTTGACCCAGTCTCAAAGTGTCCCGCACAGCAAAATCCTGAGTGTTGATTTAACTCCAGTAACAGGTTGTTTATTTGATTAGTAATGATTTAGCACCATTTAACTTACTTAAGATCTACTTAACACTAATTTGGCCCCAGTGCCTCATGTAAACCATGTATAATCATGTGCACTACTGCACTGACCCCTCCATTTGTTATTTAGGGGGAAATAAGTGTTCATGGATTCAAGAAAAATAAAATCTCACGACTGAAATAATGTGAACCAGTGTGAAAGGTTAAACAGTTTTTTAAACATGACATCATGGTCGCTTGATAAGCCCAAAGCTTATTGATACCGGGTACTCAATAAATCGAGCTACCCTTGTTTAGGGCTCCATCCCTACTGCCAACCAGGTGAAGAAATCACAGATTGAGGTTTTAATTGCTTTTAGGAACTATCTGAGACCATTAGACCATACTAAATAGCAGATCTACAAGCTGTCAATTCATCTCAGACTGAGCTTGAGAGCTTGTAGATTGTCTATTTTAGCAGTGCAACATGCTTCCATGAAAGACATACTGGCTTCTATAGAATCCAATGACTGGAATCAGTCGTGGTGACTGAGAACGTTAATCCACGAGTGTCGAAGGAAGAGGAAGTCACTGCTTCTACCAAGGATTTCTGATACTGAGATATCAACACACAAGTATTCAGCAAGGTATACTTGTGTTGGGAATGGGAATAAATATCTTTTGGTCCGTGCAGAGTGGTTCCTGTTACTGCTGTGAACCCTGGCAGATACTCTGCATATCTTGTCGTTGACTCTGTTGGAGTTGCGTGGGGGAGACGTAACCCTTGACACCTCCTGCTTCCTGTCAGAATGTGCAGAACGCTCTGGAAGACAGCACTGTTGCCATATCTGCTTATTATAAGCGACTCTGGGGCTTGTTTTTCTGTAAAGAGTAAAGACGCTTGTAAATATTGGGAGTCCATATCTGCTTATTATAAGCGACTTTGGGCCTTGTTTTTCTGAAAAGTCGCTTGTAAATATTGGGAGTTGTGGGTTGCGTTTTTAGGGGGCTTTTAGGAGCGGTGAACAGCGCTCCCAACCTTAAGCTTTGTGTGTCTCCCTGTCTTCAACCCTGTCTCTGTGAGCATGAACTGCATGTATTACAGACCACCCATTTGAAAATATGTTGTGCCAGGAGAGCCCCGTACCAGATTTATGTTTCAAAAATGTTTCAAAAATCTTATATATAATCTTAAATATTTCACATTTTATTTCAAGGTGGCCTGTTACACTTACAGTCAAACTAGCTTTTGGGCTTACTTTCGTAGACTTGGATGTATATTTCTCTTACAAAATCTGGCAACACTGCTGGACAGGAAGGATGTGCGGTCTATTACTACTCAAGTGCATTAACAATATGATATGATTATTGTTTGTTACTTTTGAATTGAAATCGCATGACCCACAGTCAGCCATTATCATCTTATCTACTGTTCTAATTGAAGACAAATAAGATTATGCTTCTGCCAGTAATCTGACAAACTCTTTGAAGCACGTTGCTTCAAATATGTTTGCATTTATACAAGTAATGAATCGCCTGTGCATTGTGTTTTTGACAGTAACTGACTGATTGCAGTTGCTTGTCTGTAACCAATCTACCATAATCATATTAAATGATTATTCCCAACCATAACTCACTGGGCCACACCCCAGTCTCTAGCCTAGAGAGGGGGTGGAGGAGACACTGAAGTGTGGTCCCATTGCCAAGAAATAGGGTGTATCCTGGATATACTATAAAAACAATTAACTGGTTTGGTTTTAGAAAATTAACAAGCTTTTGATTCACCAGTGGCATGGACCCGATTCACCAGTGGCATGGACCCAAAATACATAAGTCTAATGCCAGTATTGGACAGATATGCAAAGAAAAGAATGTGGTATATGTGATACATAAGCTGCTGTAAGTAGAAAATATACATACATACACAAAGTCTTTCTAAAGTCTGACTCTGGAAAGCTTGTTCATAGGATTACATTAGCAGTTTTTATATGAACCTGACAAAAATGATGAAAACTACAAAAGTGCGGTCCTTGGAGCGCAGATCCCCGCCAGGTCGGGTTGCCTACCCAGGGCTGTGTTAGTTGTGGGGTGCAGCTGTCAGGACATGAAGAAGCTACAGAGTAAATACAAAAGCCGCGTATATGCAGTATCAAAACCCAGTTTGACGGTCACATGACTAGCATATGTGGTTCTCCCTATGAGTGTAAGTGCAATCACTTTTAGAGCACTGTTTCCCAAACACTTGATTCATGATTTGTGGTATTTTCTGCTTAACAGGACCCTCTTTTAAAAGCCAATCGGAATGGAATATGGAACTGACAACTGACTTGTTCACACGACAACAGAGATAATGTGTATTGTGTACCAATTTGCATGCGTTTTGGACAAAATGTGGTAGTAGTAGCAAAAAGTGTGTTTTGCAGAAAGTCCGCCTGTTAGGATGTTACAGCGCTGATTTGAATATTTTTAGGTGGAGGTTCAGTGCCTGAGATTAGCTGCTCACAGACGAACATAAAGACGGAAGGACAGACAGACACACGACACCTAAAACATAATCACCGCCGATGTTCCGGTCTGGCAGGGATAACAATAATTGCTCCTAAATACAGGCTTCAAAGGCTCACATCAATAAATGAAGGTCCCCAATTCTTCAGCGTGACTACCACAGCCCACTATCTGGGCACTGAAAAAAGCAGCTAATCCAATCCATGCTTTTAACCTGAGGGCTACGCCCTACGGCGGTCCATGGAGGAATGACATCAGCATGAGTGGCTTTTCAAGCCAGCATGACCCAGACAGCTAGGCTCTCAGCCCTTGATTAAAACACCAGAAGGATGGAGGAGCATCAGAAAATGGCTGAATATGGCCTATGACTCTTTAAAAGCACACACACACACACACACACACACACACACACACACACACACACACACACACACACACACACACACACACACACACACACACACACACACAGCTTCTATATGTTGGTGATATGAATAATATAACTATCGTGTTTCCTGGCCTGATATACAAAGCAATGATTCAGTGTTTAAGCCAACAGACAATTCGATACCGATTATCTGCATTGTAAAACGATACGATACGACAGTGATACTCGAACTCCGGCCCACGGTCCACTTCCGGCCCACGCAGTCACGCATTCAACAAGCTTAAACTGAGCAGATTGGACCTTCCGTTACAGAGATAATGGCTAAAACATCTTGAGAGCCGCCATTGAAAGTGCCAATTCTCGCGTTTTTTCTTTTTACATCAGTGGCTCTGCCCAACTAATTAGCATACCCAAAACGACATTGTAGGCGTAATGCAAAGAAAGAGTGTAGAGATGTAACCTACTTAACAACTGCATCATTATATGAGTTAAAGAGAAGGATCTCAACGGAAATAAGCTTTGCCTTACCCGAGTTTCCTTTTAGTTGACCATTTATCAGTGGACTACTACAGTCATGAAACTGTACCTTTTCTTATGCAAAACTTCTAATAAATAGGCTACCTCAATCAATCAATCAATCAATCAATCAATCAAGCCATTTGGTAGCTAAACAGTCAGTTACTTTAATGCTATCCCACAATACGATACAAAGCCAAACCGTACGATATTTATCTTTTGCATATCAATAGAGTAGATCATTGCAAATTAAAATCGATTTTTCGATTCAGTTACTATATCACTACAGCCCTAGTGTGGAACCAATGGTGCCCCATATTGGGCGACTCCAAAATACCTTTACACACGTGATACGTCCATAGATGGAGTCATATTGGGGTCATATTTGTTGTAAAAGTAAAACTTCCAATCATTGGCGAAAATGTCTCTACCGTCCGGAGAAGGATAAAAAACAGCACAATGAAATTGGGTTTCAGTCCTTCCGACCTAATGATGAGCACTAACAAAAGCGATTTGTTTTTGTGTAAGAAGAAGAAGAAAAGAATCAGAGCAGATGCAATGTGACGTACCAGTTGACACTTACAAAGGCAAATAGATGCCTCATTAAATGCACTGCCGCGCATGTTAGTGGCACACACGCATGCCATCACAAATCAAAGGCCTACATTCATAAGGATGAAAGCAAAATCAGTTTGGTCGGCACACTTTTTATTTTTTTCCGCCCCTCTAAACTTGTCCCATTTCTTCCCCCATCTGAGGTCCCATTCATGACATGCCGCCTCACAGCAGCGGCCAGTCAGACGTGAGGGAGAGAGAGAGAGAAAGAGAGACCCCTCTCTACCTCTCTCCGTCCTGACTGCGTCAAGCTGGCCATCAGCCTAGACACAGTGCAGCGAGGCAGCCTGAGTGCCTGACAACAGCTGCAGCGGTCACAGAGTTGGTGCTCTCCACATGGCCTGCAAGCACACACACAAGCATACACACCGTTTCATTTGATGTATACAAACACAAGAAGAACTGTAAAAAGATTATTATTATGGAATATATAAGTAAACTCCCCCTGATACACACACACTCACACACACAATGCATGCACTGACAGACGGACGGACGCCCACCCCGCACGAGCACACACACACACACACACACACACACACACACACACACACACATACCCTATTTCAGACAAAGGATTATGACTTAATGTTGAAAGCAGATGGAAAGCCACATTAATACTACATAAAGTACTATATCCTACTGTTGGAATGTACGGTACTTTCACCTAAGAATAGAAGTTCAAGGTCTGCCTTTTTGTTCAGGTCACCCTACATCCCTGGAGTAATGTAATACCATTGATACCAATATTTGCTTCAATAACTGGCTGCATGCACTGGTAGGACAGGACTGGTCAGTGTTAAGCGAACAAATAATGGCTGACAGCGTCTAACAGAGCTGGGTGATATATTGACATAATATTGATATCGTGTCATCAGACTACATATAGTCAGTTTTTTTTTATCATAATAGAGCAAGAACTGTTTCTTTATTACGGTTATGTTTTTTCAACTGATTAGATCAGATGGTTCTAAATGAATGGAATAAAAAAAAAATGAGTCTACCTTTTTGGTCATCATATCCACAGTACTAATAATTGTCTTGATATAATACATTGTCAAACTCGCCCAGCCCTAATGTCTGAGATAGAAAAGTTATTCACAGCTCTCTTGTAGGACACTAGCATTGTACTTTTAGGCAACTACTTCTCTCCTCTATTTTCATTCGCTCAACTCACTGTGGGGAAGTTCCCTGCAAATGATGTGGTTGACCATACTAACTCTGAAGCCTGATTTATATTTTGTGATATGACAGTGTTGCATGCATAGGACAGTAAATAAATGAATATAGCATCAACATCACAATGCACTCATAGCCTGTATAGTGACACTCCAAAGGACGCAATGTAAGGCAAATTGGGCCATTCAGACTCAGTCACATAATACTAAAGAAAATCACACAGTGTGAACTGAGCGGTGGTGTCCATTAATATCAAGGCTGTGTCTTTGTGTGTGTGTGTGTGTATAGCGGTACTCAGGCTATACATACAGACAGACAGACACACACGCATAGTTACACAAACAGCTATGTATAGGAGTGACCACCGCTCAAAAACAACTAGCAAAGCTCGTATTTGTCTAGCTGTTTGGAAACTCACTCTCTGCTATTAGCCCAGAGTTGAGGTTCTGCTGCGTTGGGTTCCGACAGTGTGTGAGACCGGCGAACCGTACAGATTTCATATGTTTGGAATTTTCGCGGAAAATAACATTTAAGCAACGGATTGAAACAAGCGTTCAAATCGCTTATTTAGTCAGCCTGTGCCATGTTTTCCCATTCTGTGCACAATGTGGCTGCAACTTCCTACAATGGGAAAACATGACACAGGCTGACTAAATAACGATGCAAACGCTCGTTTCAACCTCTGTACCTTTCACCGGTCTCACACTCTGCCGGAACCCAACGCAGCGGAACCTCATGTCGGAGAGAGTCAGGTTCCAAACGGAGCTAGCATTTTTCATGGCTTATGTCAGCGGTTCTCAACCTTTTCAGGCCGCGACCCCCCAAATAATCATATTTTAACCGGGGACTCCCCCTCCCCATGAGCACTAAGAGTTGAGGAATTATATTTCTGCCTCTAATATTTGACAATTTGGCCAATGTTTAATTTGTCATTTTAGAGGTATTAAAAAGTCACTTTAGAAATGTGTAGATACCCTCTACACTTAAACTTTATTTTGTTTTGTTTAGTGTGTAGAGAGAAAACAATGTTACACATTAAGTTAATCATCTGGGGACCCCTCAAAATAATTTGGGGACCCTCCTGGGGGTCCCGACCCACAGGTTGAGAACCAAACCACTGGCTTATATGAAGGAAAAACAGTACGGAGCATCTGATAAATAACATAATGACTTCTCTTGGCAACTGATATGCCACACATATTTCGCGTTCACAGATGTCATGTTGAGTTACAGTAACCAGAGTATTGAACGACTGCCTTATTTCCCCATTTAAAATAATGGGGAATAATAATCATTGCTAGTGATGGATTATTTCCAAATGGAGCTATGGATGTTTGTTTATACAGATCTGCATAACTGGTGAAATGTTGTAACTTTTATGTTGGCCTATTAAGGCTTAAAACAAATTGCATTTGGCACTTGGGTGGTGCATGGGTAAGGTACCTGCCCAGTGCCCACCAGCGCTGATGCTAGAGCAGAGCAGACAATATAATACACCTCTAGGCCTGGAGGAGATGGGGGGAAAAAGAGTTCGGTAGATGGAGGGACAAGGGGATGGACGGAGGGTGGGAGGGACGCAGAGTGAGAGGGAGAGAAGAAGGAAGAGACAGGGGAAGGAGGAAGAGTATTTCACCCATGCTAATGCTGGGTACCGAAACCAGAACACACTTTGCGACACGCTATCAGTGCAATAACCCCAGCAACAACTGGGCAAGCTGATATCACTTATCAGCTTGTACAACTTAAGACGTTTAGAATTTACTTGACATTCTATACCAGGGTTCCCCAAGTAGTTTTCCCCAAGGGCCGAATTATGTCTAGGGTACCAAGCCGAGGGCCACAACATTGCAGGGGGCGACGGCGGCGTTCCTGCTACTCCAGCGACAGTTCAGATATCGTCGTTGTCGGGTGAAAATCTTGTATGTCCAAAACCGTTCGTTTTGAATTCATAATTTTAAAAATTCTTTAAACTAGTGAAAACAGACGATCTTGTAGATCTGCTGTTTT
The DNA here is from genome assembly GCF_963921795.1 of Nannobrachium achirus. Lineage (NCBI taxonomy): Eukaryota > Metazoa > Chordata > Actinopteri > Myctophiformes > Myctophidae > Nannobrachium > Nannobrachium achirus. The sequence goes on along the minus strand of NC_137833.1, from coordinate 42,167,701 downwards.
CACTACTTTTGTGCGACAGCCTTGTATGATTTGCGAAAGAACATACAAATTTGGAGATACGAGATTTCCAGCTGACAACGATGATATACTAGTGTTGTTGCTGCTCTTATACCACCATTATTACTGGGGTTGGTGTGGGCCAGACAGTAGCCCCCCGCGGGCCGCAAATGGCCCGCGGGCCGCCTTTTGGGGAACCCTGTTCTATACTTTTAGCAACAAATGTTTTCTTTTGAACTAATACATAGTAGTAGGATTTCTTATAAGTGATTGGAGGTGAGCATCCCCCTAGCCTGGCCTTGTATCGGATGTCCTCCTCACCAGGAGGTCACAGAGTTGAGACATTTGTTCAGCTGGTGCAGTCCTCTGACTGCAAGACAAGCAGGCAACACAAGCACAAGCGGCATTGTACTGTTTAATAATAATAATACATTTAGCATTTTGTAACAATGTAAATACTTTTTGAAGGGCCTACAATTAGCCCATCTAAATTACTTTGATTACTGACACTGTTCCCTTGATAGTTTTTGTTAAAAGGAGTTACAAAAAAAAGAAAAAGAAAGTACACATTCTCCATTACTCCAAATTTAAGGAGATCAAGCCTGAATTTGCTGTGACATATTCTGTGAAGGATTATCATGGATTGTGGCTGGATGCAACAAAGCAAAAAGACTTGTATATGAAACAATGAACGGAGTAATTTGAAAGAAAGGAAGAGTGGGGCAGGTTCCAGGAGAGGGTAGAGGTTTTTGGTCACACACGGAGGAAATGCCTTAAACCTCTCTGCTGAACAATGGCCTTCCTTCCTGTCTGTCTACGTTGGATAGGCTGATAACCACAAAAGCCTGACTTAAATAGTCTGCGATCGTAAAAAGACTGGTCACTTCCACACACACACACACACACACAGGACAAAAATAGATAACCATTGTTGTTGGTGTAATTACTACACCATTGCATCATGTTTTAAAGCCTTCTTTGACAAAACCTCATGTAAAGGTTACGTCCAGTCTCCGACAGTAACCTAATCTACAGTAACAAATCCTTGCTGTTCTTATTCCACGTTTCCAGTTTGCTATCATCTAAAATATTGACTGCATCTCCAACCTCTGTGTTCCAGATACCCGGCCATGGTCATACTTGAATTATTTATGAATTATTATTCAACATTTAGCAACGCCGCCTAGTTCACAACATGACCTACAAAAGATTACCATCATACTTTTTAGTATTGTGTGGCAGATACTAACAGATGCTAACATACAGTGGAAGCCTCAATGATGCAATTTTTTGTGCATCATAATTCATGCGCTTCATATTAATAATTCATAGCACAAGCATGTTGCCGTTCCTTGTTCTAGAACTTCTGGTTAAAATTGGTAGTAGTGGCATGTAGATGACTTTATAATTGCCAGGACACCCTGTTTGGAGGGAAAGCCACAAGGAGCATGCAAGAAAACATGCTGTGTGTTTATTTACATAGTTCACATACCACAGCAACACATGGAGCCAATTACCATCTGGTTGAAAAGACTCACAGTAACAATGCCTCCGAACACCAGGCTTATGGTACAGACATGAAAACATAATCACAATATTTTGCACTTGGAAAACCCTGTGCTTACAAGGTTTACTGAATGAATGTGTTTCGGAGTGCAGCTTGTCGACAGCTGTTTTTGTCTTGTTAATACATCCGATCCTAGGTTTTCCTCTCTCCCGACTCCTACCCGATGGCATATGAGCAGCACCTCCCTCATCCTGCAACTCCCACTGCTTCTCAGATCGGCACTTCCCTCCGCAAAGTCAATATCTTAGACATGACATAATGCTGCTGACTAGTGACTACAGCCCTTCTACTCCTCCTTTTCAAAGCCACAAATTCTCTCTTCTAGGAACATGGTACGATAACACTCACACTTATATTTAAGTATGCATTAGGCATGCATATTGGTGGTAAGTGATGGCCTAAGTTACGTTATTTACAATAGGTATGAAACAAGGCCAAAATATCAGCACTTACTACAGACAAGACTTTCTGATGAAGAGCATAGCCATAGCATATAACTCAAAATGTCACACCTTAGTCATATGGGGATTGTACAACCAACAGTTAACAAGAGTTAATAAAAAGTAAAACAGGTTGGTATAGGGCCACCATGAGGCCGACGAGTGTCTTCCTCAAGTATCATGCATAGTGATACATAAGGACCGCAGGTTGACACTAGAAACGGAGGGGGAGAGAGATTTCTTCCGTTGGTTCCGTTTGATGTCCATTCTTTCTCCCTGTCCGTTCTTCTCCGTATGATTACGTACAAAACTCAACTGAAAGTACTGGACTTGTCCGTAGCAAGAAGTACCCACGGCCACTGTTGTCAACTGCAGGGACAGTAGTGAGGAAAATAACTTTTCCTCTGCAAAAAGAGTGGAAAGATGTTGTGCTTCAACGTCTCTAAATATCAACCATACATCTATGATACAAACATGGGAATCTCTGTGGCGTGCAGTGAACAGCGTTCTCATCAAGAGCCCATGGTAAAGTGAAACGGCAGTGAGCATCGATGAAAATGGACAGCTAGTCTAGCCTAATATGTTGAAAAATACCCCATCTAAATTTCCTTTTTATGTAGACGGAAAATATTAAATCCTGTTGGTTATTGATTAATCACCAGATTTGAGAGATGGGGGTTACTCGAGGTGAGTGTGATGAATTCAGACAAAAACTGTCTCACTTGCGTTTCGATTCGCTCTGTTCTGTTCTGCTCTCGTGTGTCTGCGAGCCAGTGCAAGGTGCAATACAGGCATGTGGCGAGCAAACTAAGCATGACAACATAATTAACGTATATCCTCTCTCACCCAAAACGTACACAAAATCAAACGTACCGAAGTATAAATAGCCCTTTAGCCAACTGACGCTGTGCACAAAAGGTTTGACACTGATTGGCCCAGCAGGTTACAAGATTAGTTCCAGAATGACAGAGGCAAAAAAGCATAATCTCCGTCCCCAGCCTTTGGCCTGGTAGAGATAATATGCAGCCCAGTGGAAGTAGGCCTACACTGACTACACATGTACCGGTAAGCACAAATCATCACGGGGGCCCATGGCTAAGCATCTTGGTAGGCACCACAATTTATCCATATGTAGAGCAATACTGATTGAGGAACACTCTCTCAAACACCTCCCAGTGACAGCGACAGTGACACGAAGCCACTAAACCCAATAAACAAGGCGACGGCGTCATCTACAATGTAGATGACGCCATTTTACATGGCTAGACTGGACCATAATGGAAATAAGACCTGGAATTTATTGTGTTTTATCCTCAAATATTTTTAATCCTCAAATAATTTGCTATTAAACTAAACTAAACCAAATTAACACATCAAACACACAAGGACAACCAAGACCTATCTAAACAGAGCAGTTAAAGTGTCAGCTAGATCATTTTGTCTGCAAGCAGTCAATGCTGCTCAACTTTCCAAGAAGGCCAGGCATCAGACACAAGTACACTACACGCAAGATGTACAAACATAAATGGACACAGTAAGCCATATAGCCTATTTGACTTATCATTGCTGATAAAGGTATGTGCTTTCTCCTGCTTTTCTTGAAACTAGCCCTTACCCGTTCAAAGATATGAGCTCCGAAATGATGTGCAGTGTGTGGATTATGGGATGTGCACTGTGCACACAATATATGAGGGATGGAAAGTAACTTTAACTGGTGCTTGCATGCTAATATGTAGGAGCATCAATGTAAATACCCGTTCCATTTAACGGCTACAGAGATACTGTGTACCGATCTGCATGATTTTGGACAACATCTGTAACAGGGCCAGAACCCGCCTGCCCGCCTGCACACACACACTCCACCCCCCCCCCCCCACACACACACACACACACTCCCCCCCCCCCCCCCCCCCCCGTGTGTGTGTGTGTGTGGGTTTGTGTGTGATTGTGCATGGCCTGAACAACAGCGCCCCTCCCTTAACATGTGTGGTCACAAAAGGTACTGTAGACTAAATAGATATAGATACACCATAAAAATGCTATTATACAGCATACGATTTGTGAAAGTGACAAACGGGCTTCACAGTTATGTCAGGTGTGTTCATATGCTGATGGTGATGCGATTTCAGATCAATTGCTCCAGCCACCGAGGAGAAACGCTGAGACAGACAGACAGACACTCAGACATCTCCAAAATTATATGTTAGATGAAAGTTCTTTATAAAGTCTGTAAACACAAGTTGAAAAAACAGCTCATATTCATATCATTAGTTTAGCCTTATTCATATTTCTACAGATCTACAAGCTATCAACGCAATGTTTTTCTTGCAAGAGACATCCTCTTAAGCTGAAGCAACGGCCAGATGTGAGCAATTTTTGGATTTATGGTTTTCTGTTCTGCAAATTCACTGTGTAGTTATTGTGTTCTAAAAAGAACACTGTTCAAGCAACACTATTGCGTGGAGTATGTATTCATGTTACAACAAACTAAGGCAACCAATTCATAAGAATATGCATCTGTGGTATAAACTACATTGTGAAGATCTCTTGATATACAGTAGTCTCAATATTCCACATGAGTTACTCTGTTCACTTGTTTACTTCTGCCTGGAGGCGGGTCTTACCATACACGAGGGCATCCCCCCCATTACGCATTACAGCTGTATGTGTAAACATCAGAAGCACTTCCATATGAGGGGCAACATCTCCACTGTCCACTCCTGAACAGAGCTAATGCATGCACATAACTTGCCGTTCACAGATTGGAAAAATATTCAGACTCAGAGAGTGTCTTACTATGACACCAATATATCCAGCAGTTTGAGAGATTAGCTCCAGACTTACACACAAACACACCAAGAGTGATATTTCTCTCATTGCCAGAACAGGAGGGATCTAAATAAGAATGACAGAAATCACTGACGTAAGCAAGACATACCACTAAAATGCACAAAACCACAAATAAGAAACAATGTGTTGATATGTCACAATACACTGTAGTAGCTACGGTAGATATAAAACGTTTAGGAGTTACAATTGCATTTACAATTTCACACTAGTTATTCCCCTTCTTTTTGCAACAGGCACATTTTCACTCATAGGAGATGATGTCATCACTGGAGCCTTTTTTGGGTGTAGTTGGCTTCTGTGTGAAACATTATAAAGGTCCCTTTGATTGACAGGGCACACCTGCATTTTGGCACGGTCTCCTGGATTTGAAAGGCGGAACTGCCTGACCTCTCAGACACTACTGCATTGACTGACAACTTCCTGCCAACTTCAAGGAGTTGCACACGCACACACATGCATGCACATAAACACGCACGTGCATAGACACAATTCACACGCAACATTTCTAAAAGTCAACTAGCTCTTTGAGTCTTTGGGGTGACCTCAAACAGAGACGCTAATTACCACGGCCTTAAATCGTCCCTTGGCCCATCCCCCATGACACTCTCCTAGTCTCTCCACCAACTAAACTCCCATCTGTCACCTCCTGCCCGGAGTGCCCGCCCCAACACACTTCAGAGATGGAATTCAACTGTAGGTGAAAGTGAATGTGTTTTAACAGATGCATCCAATTAACTACAGAGTCATTACAGTCAGCTCATACAAAAGCAGTTACAGTTGCACTTGACTTGCAATAATGTTGAGTAATCATGAATTCCTATACTAATAGGAGAGGAATGTGATTGAAGCAACCAGATGCCTCAGTGGTGGTCCCCCCCACCCCTTTTAATGGAGCCTTGGTAACTGTAGACTAGAGTATTGCAAATGCAAAAACATTGCAATTTTTTTGAGTGTGGTTTATTTTGTGCTGCACCATATGTGTTATTTATCTAAAAACAATTAATTAAAAGTGTCTATGCACACTTTTAACTCACGCCTGTTCCCAAACGTTATTTCAAGAGCCTTGCTCCAAGCAGGAGTGGACTAAAGTTTGTAAAAAGTCGACTTTGGCCTTTGATCTCAAAATTATTCTGCAACTGTTTTTCAAATCAAATGCCAAGGGATTATGGGCAATAAAATCTCTTTCTCACACTCACTCTCCCACGACTCGCGCACACACACACACACACACACACACACACACACACACACACACACACACACACACACACACACACACACACACACACACACAACCCATCTCTCTCTCTCACACACACACACACACACACACACACACACGCGCACACACACACACACACACACACACACACACACACACACACACACACACACACACACACACACACACACACACACAACCCATCTCTCTCTGTCCTATTTTCCCATAGTCACATATGTCGAAATATAAACATCTACACTCGACCAGAGAGCAGAGAACAACAAATATTGATAAGTGCATTGACAAACATTCAATTCAGTGACTGAGCAAAAATCTGTGATGTCGCAAGCAGGCCAGGCTCACAGCCATAGGTAGCATTGCTCTGTCCACAATGAGAGTGAGACTGTACTCAACTAAAACCAAGATTGAGTTCTATCATAATATTTTAGAAGATTAACGGATATTTGTTTTGCACAGATATGGACAGAATGCTGCAGGAGATTAATCTATTTGAATGTTTAACTTGAAAAAAGATATAATTCATCCTAACCTATTGCTGCGGAAGGCTTTTGGTTCATTTTTTTATTTAGATTAAGAAATCAATCAAATATGCAACTGATAAGTGATGACAATGATCATCAATACTCTAATAATTTGTGCTGTAGCTCAACTAAAAGTATTAATAATTTCAGCTATGTCTATGTATGTGTGTCAACATGCTCTAGTCAAGATTTCTACATAAACACATGTAAAGCCTGTTATTTGCAGTTAATAGAACATCAAACATTTGAGGCATTTATCCAATGATTACGATTCGAGCAACGCCTTGAATACTGTTCAAAAACTAATGTTAACCACCGAATATAATCAATAACCACAATGAAAGCTTCACAGGGAAATACCTTTCCAGTTCGGAGCCGCATTTTACATGAAAGGCAACATGAGTAAAGTATGTCAACTTGTCAAGATTATGCTGTGTCAAGATTATGCTGTGTCAGTTAATTTGTACATAGATCAATTCTACAGTGACCGAGGGAGGCAAGCCTGAATGCTGAATGAAATTTGAGTTGAGGTGCATTTCTGATTAGTTTGCGTTCTGCAGGACTGTTTGGCAGGCAGCAATGACACTATTTTCACCAAAGGAGGGACCACTGGGACTGTATGGACTATGGAGTGACACAGTGAGGACAGAAAACATGGATAAATCACAGCTGACGGTCAAGCTGAAGCAGGGAGTCATCCTCACCAGAACCCTGAGTCACTCTCAGGGTTCTGGTGGTTCAGGGCACTCAAGCGAAGCGTATGAATTTATGAAGTGCTGTCCAATGTCAATTTGTACGGTAATCAAACTACTCTATCTCGACTCCAGGAAAGAATGTCTGGTCAGGTTCTCTGGGCTCAATTAGAATTTGAGCAACACTGTGCAAACTAAGCAAGACTAAGCACAGTAAGTAAGTAAAACAGAAAAACACATTGCTGCGGTAGGCCTAGTGGCCTACAGGCATTCAATTGGATCCAGTTTAAAGGAACAAGGTTTTGGCTTCATTCAGCTATGACTGTTATCTGTCAGTCTTAAAAAGCCTGCAATTCATCGGTGTCCCCTGTGCAAAGTCCAGCAATCACAAACACAAAGCTGCCCCCGAAATAAACAATGGGCCCATTTATCAGGAACCTCTAAAGTGCTGTTGTGGGGATGGGAAGAAAGACGAGCATTTGGGAACTTAATCCAATGATAGTTTGTGAAGCTGACCACACAAATGAACTGGAGGCAAATGTGCATGACTAATAGGTGTTGCAATCTCCAAACCCAATGTTTGGAAAGACAAATGGCCAATTATCAAGTTCACTGTCGCATATAACACCATGCCATCTTAAACATTAGGCAGCTGGACGTGAGCTTTTTAGAATCTAAAGTCAACAAATAACGAGCTCTTGTTAACATCCTGCATCAAGTGTGACTTTATCTGACTTTAGGGTGGGGGGTCTCTCAACTTCACAGCGGGGGGCATCACCAACACAGTCGGCTGGAGGGGAGGGGAGGAGGGGATGGGTGGACTCCTTTAAATATTATGCGACAAGCTGGAAAGTATTTTCGATTAGGAATGCAAGCACGCCTCCCCCAAAAAGCACAAGATGTCCCGGACTGCGCTATCTTCTATTTTATGTTCCATCTCCAACTGTGGAGCAACGCCAAGCTAAACACAGCAGCTATACCAGGCAGTGAGCAAATGATGATGCAGAGGGATGCTGCTGCTCAGAGATTAATTCAAAAGAAAAACAAATAAACACATGATTTCATGTTAAGGAAGCAAATTCTAAACACAGACGCATTGATCATTATTAGCACAGGCTACGATGAAACACTACATGTACATCCATATTGCTCTCTCTCTCTCTCTCTCTCATCACTGCGTTACCTGAGAAGATGGTGTGGTGGTGTGTGCACAATCGAATCCTGGGTGTCGGGTGTTCATTTAACTCTGAGAGGGTACAAATGGAACAGAATGGCCCATTTTTACCCTCCCAGAGAGAGTACAACCCACTGAACCCAGACCCAACCCAGGCTTTTACAGTGTGGGGCACGCAGACTTTTGCTGCATTGAGTCAAGCCTCCTCCCGTGGGACGCGGACCATGTGACCAAACTCTGCACCGTTATCATGGAGGAAGGGGGAAATTAAAAACTGCACACATCGCAGTGAATGCATCCCCTCCCATGCAGCATTAAGGTGGGGAAAAGTTAGCTACGTTTAGGGGATTTATCGCCATAAACGACGACAATATCCTCGGCAACGATCAACTTTAAATGTGTACAATGCTGCGGCACGACGTAGCCTAGGTAAGCTACAGTAGGCGAGGCTGCAGCTGTCCTCCTTCCTTGGAATGCAAGACTTTCAATGCGCGTTGCGTTCCACGAGGCTGTGTTAGTTATGGGAAAGGTGATTATAATAGGGCTAATAATACGTAGGCTACCTCACATAGCCTATATCCTTAACACACTCTTATTTTTGCTGTGCGTGTGTGTGTGCATGAGTCACAGAACGACGCCCACAGCCACAGCAGCACAACAACGCCGTCCCAAAGTGGTCACGAAAACGTCCCATTAATGACGACACACCAAAACACACGCTGTTTGGCGCTGCATGCACGAATTACCGGAGAACCTCAGTTACGCGCAATTAACGTTAAACAATTAAAAACAAAAAGAGACGCATTACCTGATATGATGTTTTCTGTGGCCGACAGTTTCTCAGTCATAATATCCCGCTGCTTCACCTCCTCTACTCGAGCCTTCTCCCCAATGCAACTACACCAAGCAATCTTCCTGGCTTTGATGTGAAAACCGGAGTGGGGGGGAAAAAAGATTATTGAATTTAAAAAAAGACCTTCCTTGCTAAAAAAAAAACGACCTCCACAAACCGGTATCTCCACGTCCTCTCTCTCCTACAAATGGCGCGTTAAAAGCACATCTGCACTGGAGGCGGTTGACCCTTTCAGCCGTAGACTTTTGGAATGGGGGCCAGTGTGGTGGAGTAGTGGACCTCTGGTACAGACAGAGAGGATGTGGTGGTGGTGAAGCAAGCGGACCCCAGGCTGCTATACTTTCTCTGACTAGACAGACCCCTCTGTCCCGCCCCTCCCATCAGCTCTGCTCTGTCCTGCACAGGAATGCTGCTGCCTGCTGCCCAATAGCCCATTCCTCCACAGCCTTTGTTTTCAGGGCAGCCGGTAGGGTTACTGTAGTCAGTGTAGTGCAGTGTTTCTCAAACCTTCACATTTCAAGGTCTCCCCTTAACTCTGACAGCGTACAAATGGAACCAAATGGACCCGTTAGGGTTCATTTGTTTGGTTCCACTTCCATTTGTAACCACCTTAAAGTAACCCACAAAGTCCCTGGAATCCACTTTGAGAACCACTGGTGTAGTGTAGCCTAGAGCGCCTATTCCTATCCTAACCAATGACCAGCCAGAGCCTCCTGTCCAGTGGTGCACTGGAAACAGTCTGAGTCCCCACATTGTAAAAGTAGACTATCTATCAATACTGCAACAATATAGGCCTACTCTGTTACCAGTAAAAGTCCGGAATTCAAAATGTAGGCTAATTGAGTAAAAGTAGGCTATAGTATTAGTATACAAATGTATAGGTCTACTTAAAGTAAAGGTAGTCAATCATGCAGATTGCATAATGTCCCATTTCAGAAGTTTTCATCTAGATTGTATACAAAATATTTTTGAAAATAACCGATGGGATGCATTGTGAGCTTGTAGATCGTCTATTTTCAAGTGGTTGAAATGTTTATAGGGTTGAAGTGGTTAATGTGTGTACAATATTTCCCTCTGACATGTAGTGGAGTAGAACTAAAAGTAGGCTTTACTGACAAGTACCTCAAGTTTAAGTACTAACAACAACCAGACAGTTTCTCTCCTCTCTGCCCTGACTATAGAGTTTACCACATGTTATTAGGCCTAGTATAACGGTCCGAAAATGTAGCTGGTTTTTCAAGTCTAAAAGTAAATATCTTTTCTAAGCTAACGAGGCACACCCTTGAGAAAACAAATTACATATATCCAGTTCCCACATCCCATCATCCAAAACAGAGGTGGTATTAGTATCCTACCAGTAGTTCTCGAAAATGATCAGATCGGTTATTTTTGATTATCTGATTCCTAATTTTACCATGACCCTTGGATCCCCAGACCCCACTTTGAGAACCAGTGGCCTAAGCTTAGAGGCTGATAGCTAAGTAAAAGTAGTCTACTAAGGAAAAAAATACATAGGCCTATAAGTTAAAGTCCTACATACAAATCTTATACTTAAAACTAGGCTAACCTCATAAAAAAAATTCCTCAAAATTCAAGTGAACATTTAACTCCTTCCTACCTTAATAATAGTTTAATTCTCTGCCCCCCGCCCGCCCCTACTTCTCTGTAAATATAGCATTACCTTATGATTCGTCTGAGCTTTATTCCAAATGTATATATGTATTATACGTATTACTGATGAATTGAGTACAATGGTCCACAATGGAAACAAGCTCCTACTGATTTTTGGGTTATCTTTTTAGCATCACCTTTGCCTGTAGGCCTACTTCCTGTTCTGTTTATAATCGTGTTAAAGTATAATCGATCAACGAAAGGACCATGTGAGTGGCATACTCATACTCAGCAACTAAAGCTGTCATGTAGTGGAGAAGAAAGTACAAAATAGGCTTTTAAATATAGTGGAGTGGAAGTAGGAAGTAGCTTAAAATGGAAATATTCTAGCACCTCAACATTTTAGTTAAGTACAGTATTTGACCACTGTCTACAAAGCTATCAGAATCATAATGTATATTAGGCCTACTTGAAACACACACACACAGTGGCGGAACAAGCCAACACTGGACCCTAATGTGGGGTGGTAAAGCAAGCCCATCCAACCAGGCCAGGAATTTCCTCATTTTAGGGGCAAGGCCACTTGGCCTTTGGTGTTGTCCATTTTTTGAGGGCACAAGGGCCAAAATTCCAGGGCAGGAAGGCCATCAAATAAAACAATTCTTTAGTCCATTGAAAGAATTTGTTGAATTTAAGGGTTAGGGATGATAACCTAATCTGCAGTGAAATAGATACATGATGGTATTTACCATCTGATCCATGCTCAGAACCCGCACCAATCAAAGTCACTGGGGATTGGTTTAAAGATGGGGACTAGGGGAAGTTAAGATTTCAGAATCTCAACAAAAGACACTGGTGTCTACATGACAAGAAAGATACACCGGTGTCTACTGTCTACATATTGACAAGACAGAGAGAGAGGAGAAAGTACGTGGTACAGTCAGCTGGGGCATCAAGGCCACTGTGGCCTCAGGTCATGCCATTGGTTTGAGTGGCACAAGGCCAAACTGAGGGGCAACGACGGCCATGGCCTTCATGGCGGTCATGGCCTCCATGAAATTTCTGCCCTGCCTCAACACAACTCGCCGAGTGACACCTCACTAAAACGCACACTACAACTGATCTTTGGCCACAGACACTCCCAACACTTATCGACGTAGATGTTGTACGTACCGGTGTGGTGGACTTGAGGCCTACAGTTGAAGACTGCATTTTCCCATGCATACATAGATAGATACCTTGTTAGCTAATTAATTTTAACATCCACTGGAGGAGCATACAATTGGGTAAAACACAAAATTAGCAGTGAATAGAGGTCTTCTCCTAACATTGCATTGTAATGGCCACTCTAGGTTGTTGTCATCTGTTTGTTCTGTGTTTGGTTCTAATTGTGTTTTTTTCTGTTCTGTGTTGGAGGAAAGGGCCAAACTGCCAGGGTGTGTCTATGGGACAAGGCACGCCTGACTCCGCGTCCCTGAGTATTTAAGCAGGCTGGCCAAGGCCATTCTCTCTCTCTCTCCTACCAGACAACAGTGTTTGTTTGGTTGATTTTAGCTTGTTTTTTTGCACTTGCACATACACTTCACTTTCACACATCCACACATGCTTAACAGTACTGATACCACTGACTGACACCACATGTGTATGACCACTGAAATATTTGTAGCATCCATCCATAGGCCCTATCAAACATGAAAATGCTACACAATTTGCTACTTGAATCTCATTACCTCAAATAAACTACTGTACACATTTGAGCCTGGCAAAATTGGTAACCTGTAAAGTTGTCATTTTCCAATCATTATAAGTTGTCCTGGAAATGCTCATTCACTGAAAGCCAATAAATAAATACAAAACAAATGCTTATAGTCCAACATGGCCACCACATGTTGTCACCACTATGTGACAGTCACAGCAAAGTGTTACTTGGCCTGGTGGCCTGGTCTGGTGTCTTGGTGTCTTTTAGACCTGCCATGTGTTTAGCATAGCATTGGCCACATGGTAGCTATAGCCATTTTGCCTTTATGTCATACTCAATGATGGTTTGGGGTTTCCCACCTGCTGAGTATGACATAAGTGCAGAATAGCTGCCTTGGCTCAGATTGGCTTATTACCTGTAGCATGTTGTCCACCCGTCTTTCTGCCCACTTGAGTCACATTGAGTGCTGTAACAAAACAGAGATGATATTAGGACTAAATCATCAAAATGTTATTTTGATGGAATTTTGAGGTTGTTGGGTTTTCCCTTTACCATGGCAACTGGTGAGAATGGTCAGTAGGCCTACATCAGTGTCTTACGCCATCTAGTGGTTTTCCAGACTATCCATCAACTCACACTTGCAGTCACAGTGGATACATGTTCTATTTCAATTGGGAGACTTGGTTTTATGCTAAATACATTAAATGACTACGCCTCTTAATGTTGAAATCCATGTGCTGTAGAGTCCAGTCAATGCTTTTGAAAATGAAAATATCTTCCATAGAACAGTCATAATTATTCATATTGCATGGTATGTTTGCATGTGAAAGAATTTGTCTGTGTTTGATACATTAGACTGAAGCAGCGGTATAGAAACAAATTATTGTCAGTTATTTACTCAAAATATAAAGATAAGCAAAAAGCTGGAAAGGCGAGAACACTATGTTATCTTCATTATTGCCAGACCCATGAAATGGGTAGGCCTACATAAGCAAATGTCGGTCCGGGTTTTCTATATAAAGGGTATATATGATGATGACATGATGATGACATGCCTACAAAAGGCATGATGTCATAAATGATGATGACAGACAGGGGGTCTGGCACAACCAGGTTGACCTGGTCTAGTTGCCAGACCCAGAGGGTAGGCCTACATAAGCAAATGTCGGTCTGTCCGGTTTTTCTCCATAGATGGTCATGATGATGACATGATGATGACATGAGGGAGGGATAGACCGACAGACAAAGCCTTCATGTCATCACAATGACATGAGGGAGGGACAGACCGACAGACAAAGCAAAAGGCTTTGTCTGTCGGTCTGTCCCTCCCTCTTTTCTCCATATTTGGTCACAATGATATCACAAATGATGATGACATGAGGGAGGGACAGACAGCCTATAAAGGGACAGACAGCCTATAAATGTACCATTAAATTTATAGGCCCAGAGGGTTGGCAGAACCGGGGTCTGGCACAACCAGGTTGACCTGGTCTAGTTTATATATAGTGAGTTCCGTCGCAGACAGTATAAAGGCATTATTTATATAGTGAGTTCTGTCGCAGACAGTACAAAGGCAGGGCCCTTAGCCAATGAGGTGCGGGCAATCTGGGAGTGGTGTTAGCTGGAGTATTGGTTGAGCTTCGCATGACAGTTAGGACGCTGCAGAATATAGTCAAGAGCAAACCCACACTGTTTCGTAGGAACAGTATTTCTAGTTGGACTTTATTATCTTCCATATACAGTATGTACACTAGCGTCTATAGAGTACATGTATGGAAGATAGGCTAATAATAGTCTATAGTATATATCACTGTTCAGGTTGAACGGACGGTCATGCCAGGGTTTTACTTTTATTGGTTGTTAAGTGGTGTCTAGTTGTCCCTTAGGTGGTGGTTGGACGAAAGGCCACAGAGTTATTGAAACCAATAGGGTTCAACCTCAAGCGTACATGAATGTGCAAAGTGAATTATGCTATGGCAACCCAGCTGGTAGCTTTCAAGGTAATGTAGTTCATTTGGGACCATGTGTGGGAACGACAGACCAACATTGCATCCTTTCAGCCTCACTGCTAGCAGGACTAAGAATGTATCTCTCAGAGGACGCAAAACAAGATAAAGCACCTTGTGCTGTGCTGTGTCCTCAAGACAATCACCAACCGTAGTTTTCTAAAAACTCTACTCTACCGGGCTGAAACTGAAGTGTGGCCTACATCTGGCCTAGATATGGCCTACATCTTGGCATTAACGTCTCAAAGTGTTTTGTACGGCCAGGGTCCCATTGGCCAAGCTTCGCAGGATGCGCTGTGATTGGCTAGTGGGACTCTTGATGAAATTAACTCATAAATAGCACCACTTATTCACACTAGGTGTGATTTTTTTCCAGGTCCATTTAGAAAGAAACCAGTGTTAAACATCCTTTAATGGATGGTGACTTGGTCTCTCACTTTGGAGAAGTAGTTTGACAGGCATATTGAGAGCATTGTCCTATCCTGTAAATACCAATCCCATTGATATTTGCTTCTACCCTGAGCCATCCCTAACTAGCAATTTGCCGCTCTGACATCACGCTCTGGCATGATGTCCCTTTTATGCCCATATATGGAGATCGCTGATGCCATCACGAGTCACACTTGCAAATTAATTACGTCCGTGTCTGTTTTATGCCCATATATGGAGATCCCTGTCCCGATTGTCATCAATACTAAGGGCATATGTGGGGATGCCCATATTTGGTAATGCCCATATATGGGCATGTTCTGACATCACTTTATTGACTATCATGCAGGGGTCTCCATATATGGGTAACTGGTCCGATGTACATCACTGGCCAGATGGCCAAGAATTTAAACATGCGCAACTGCAGCAATTCTCAGTTTCTTTGCCACCACTAATCTTTGCAACGCGATAGGCCTACAGCCACAGGTCTAGGATCAGTAGATGTTTCATCTGCGCATCCTTTGGTTGAGAAACTGGCTGTCAGTCGATGTGTTTGATTTTGTCAAATTATTCAAAAACAAAAATTGCATTGTTTTACACACGTGGTGGTATCAGAGAAGATGTCATAGAACCCCTTATTTGGGCAAGACTGAAACAGGACTCCATATTTGAGCATGACTGACATCATAGTGATGATGCAAAAGAACAGCAGCATAAAAGTAAAACGCACCACATCATGTTTGAGAGCAGTAGAAATTCATTTAAATTTCAATTGCAGTTTGAAGTCCCGCAATACTCATTTCAGAATTGTAATGTCAAGTATTCACTGGTTAACGTCTTACTGGACAGCCCTAAAAAAACAGGTTGGAGTCTGGTTTTGATATAAATTATATATTTTTATACTAAAAATAATATCTTTTTATACTAGTCAAGTTAAACATTTTTAAAGCTGTAATACTTTGTGAGTTGTAACATTTGGACTTTGGTTAAGACACTGATCACAATGCCAACAACACCCCTGGCAGAGGCCAGCAACACTTTTTCCCTGTCTCTGTTCAAACAACTGTCAGAAGATAACAACACTGGCAATGTGTTCTACTCTCCTCTCAGCATCTCCTCTGCTCTGTCCATGGTGCTGCTGGGGGCCCGTGGCAACACAGCCACACAGATGTCAGAGGTCCTGCACTTTAAGGATGACTTACATATGGACTTTTCTAAGCTCATGAGTGACCTGAACAAGTCAGGGAAGTCCTACTCTCTCAGCCTGGCCAACCGTCTGTATGGAGAGCAGTCCTACCAGTTTGTTGAGGAGTTCCTAAGCGCCACTAGAAAACACTATGATGCACAGCTGGAGCCTGTCAACTTCAGTGGCAACGCAGAAGGAGCCAGGATGAACATAAACAGCTGGGTGGAGAAACAGACTCAAGATAAAATCAAGGATTTGCTTGGCCCAGGTTTGGTGGATGGACTTACCAGACTGGTGTTGGTCAATGCTATCTACTTCAAAGCCAAGTGGGACAAGGCGTTCCATGAGGACAGCACCAGCGATGAACAGTTCAGACTTAGCAAGACTGAAAGCAAGCCGGTGAAGATGATGTACCAGGACTCTGTGTTCCCTCTTGCTTTCATTTCTGAAGTCAACTGTAATGTCCTGGAGCTGCCCTACACAGGGAAAGACCTTAGCATGCTTGTCTTTCTGCCCGTTGAGATGGAGGACGATACGACAGGCCTGGAGAAGCTAGAGAAGGAGCTAACCTATAAAAAGTTTATGGACTGGACCAATCCAGACATGATGAAGCAGGAGCAGGTTCTGGTTGGCCTGCCTTGTTTCAAGACGGAGGAGACATATGACTTGAAAGAAAACTTGATCAAGATGGGCATTGTAGACGCCTTTGACGAATCAAAGGGTGACTTCTCTGGCATGTCTCCAGCCAACGACCTGGTTCTTACCAGGGTTGTGCACAAGGCCTTTGTGGAAGTGAACGAGGAGGGCACTGAGGCAGCTGCCGCCACTGCTGCCATTCTAGGTGGGCTTTGTGCACGTGCAGGCCCTCCTCACTTCGTTGCTGACCACCCCTTCCTCTTCTTCATCCGACACAACCCCACCATGACCATCCTCTTTGCAGGCCGATACTGCTCCCCTCCTTCAACTCAACTCAACTCAAACTTTATTTATAAAGCACATAATACAACGACCAAAGGCCGACCAAAGTGCTGTATAGGTTAAAAACAAAGAAACAACTGAGTTGGGGTCCCATGGATAAAAAAAATCACACTCGTGTGAACTGAGCGGTGGTGTGTGTGTGTGTGTGTGTGTGTGTGTGTGTGTGTGTGTGTGTGTGTGTGTGTGTGTGTGTGTGTGCAACAGCGCCCCTCCCTTAACATGTGTGGTCAGAAAAGGTTACTGCAGGCTACAGACAGACAGACAGACAGACACGGAGACAGACAGACAGACAGACAGACAGACAGACAGACAGACCCACACACACGGCCACGTATAGGAGCGTTGTGACCACCGCTCAAAAAAAGAATGTGACAACTGGTGAGGCATACAGTAACACTTATGTATATACTTATATACAGTAACACTTATGTCCGTCCCTATATGTCAAGCTGAGAGAGGAACAGGCAGGATTTCACAAAGGTGGAGGTTGTATCGATCAGATCGTTACCCCCTTGTATATTAACTTCATTGACTTTAAGAAGGCAAATATTTGATCGCGAAAGCCTATGGAAGATCCTAAGGGCATATGGAATGCCTTCCAAAATTGTCAAAATCATTGGGAAAGTCTATGAACACTTTTTTTTTTCAATAATATTTTTTATTGATTTTCAAAAGTTATGACAAAAAAGACAAGACAGACAGACAGCTCAGCTCAGACACGTTGCAAAAGCAAAGGACACAGGTATCAATGTACATTTCTTTCGATTATATACAGTATAACAATATGCATATGGAATTACACTCATATACATACATTATGTATACAAAATGAAAAACAAAACCACGGTGTTAAAGAGACAAAAAGTGATGTTCCTATCTTATACATCAAGGTTAGCAGTATCACTTCTGTTAAGGAACCCTATTGTCAAGGTCTCAGCTAACTGAGGACCAATAAAACGTAAATATGGGTCCCAAATTTTATAGAAGGTATCGGTTGTAGAGCGCAGCAGGCAAGTCAGATATTCCAAAGGCATACACTGCATGATTATTTTATCCCAGCTTCTCTTTTTTGGCGGTTTTTCATTGATCCAAGACAATAAAATATTTTTCCTCGCAGCATAGGTTAAAAGATTGAACAGACGTTTGTGGAACTTGTTGACAATCTTATTATCAGGAAGTCCCAGAATCAGACACAACGGGTCAAGTTCAAGCTCTATGTTAAAGATCTCATTCAGTTCTTGTACAATATCATACCAATAACGTTCAATCTTATGACATGACCATATGCAATGAATATAGTCTCCTTCTTCAGTCTTACACTTAAGGCAAAGGGGGGATAAATCAGAATTCATTTTATGGCGAAGGCTAGGTGAAATCTGTAATCTGTGTATGGTTCTTAACTGAATCGACCAGGCCCTATTACACACAGAAAGTTTTTTGGCATTTTCAAATATTTCAGACCAAACATCATCATCAATATCAACCCCAAGGTCTCTTTCCCATTTTCTCTTAGTATCTTGGGTATTAACCGTTGTATTAGACCTTAACATATCATAGAGAGTGCTAATGAAACCCCTTGTGAAATCCATCATCAATATTCTCTCAATTGGAGAGGTACCTACATTAGTTAGTAATGTTGTAGTCTATGAACACTTTGAATATAGTGTCATCCTTGATCAGACCGTCCCTGTGGAATCCAATGGATTCTGTTCTCCTATATGGAAGACCTTGACTTTGCAGACTACCTGGCAGTAATGTCAGCTACTCGTACCCACCTAGAGGAAAAGTGGTGTAAGAAGAAAAAAAGAAAGAAAAGGCATGGCTTTTGCAGAGATCAAACTAATGATTTTACAGCTATGGCCTGGGTCGGGTCTCTCAAGCCAATGGGTCAAATTATTTTCCCCATCTCCTTATATTTGAAACATTTCCCTACTCTCTCTGATCCTGTGTGCATGGAAATCTGTTTATTTGTACGAGGGAAACGTAAAGGACCAAAGGAGCTGTGAGGTTTAAATACTTTCACATGGATAATTCAACAGAGGATTTTACAGTTTACTTGATAGCTGTGATGCATTGCATCATGATTTTTCACTTGAAAGTGGGTTATTGTCAGTAAAGAACACCACCCTGCCACAATGTACTGTATGAAAGGCAGTGGTTTTGCATCCCATCAAATGTTTGCCCTTTAACAATTCCATAATGTTGCATGTCTATTGGATTAAGAACCTGGTGTCATTATCGGTGAACAATTTCAAAACATTTCAAGACATTTTTAAATAGCAGATCTGTAAGCTCACTGCCTGTCACCTTGTGAGCTTTTATTGTTGATATTTTATTACGCTTTTTGGGTAGGCCTACTCAGATACAGTTACAAATTACAATAATACTCTAATCAACTTATTCTAGTTATACCTTTTAGATTAGTGAGGCCACAACATTAATGAACGAATGGCATGTTGAAAATGACACTAAATAAGTGGATTTCCCAAAATGTCTTTAGAATAAGTGTCCAGCAGCAATGAACAGATTATTATATGAGCAAGCATACTTCATCATATCTAGGGTACAATGAAATGAGATCTAAAGCCAATCTAAGATTTTGACTTATTATGAAAATAATGAATACTTGCAGAAAGAATTGAAAGAATGAAGGTATTGCAACATCTGACGTCTGGCAAGCATTTATTACACACTCTGCACTCACACTGACAACACACACACACACCTCTACCAAAGTCCCACCCAATCCCTTTAACCACGATGAGCCATTCCATTCTTTTTTGGTACTATATTTGGAATCCAGGACTTTAAACTTGTAACAGAGTATATGTCTACATTGTAGTATTGCTACATTTACTTTAGCGAAAAATAGGATGCAACAGCTAACATGCTAGTGGAGAAGGATGTTGGGGGAGGTTGTTGAGGGTCCTTGTGGGTTTCTTGAGTGGAAGCCAGTGAAGGTCTTGGAGGACTGCAGTGTCGTCATCTTTGGAGCCGGTGCTGATGTAAAGCGAGCAGATGAGTGCTTTTGGGATCTGACTCTTCTCCTCCTTAGTCCATGATCTGGTAACAGAGAAACAAGACAAAGAGCATGTATTTATTAATCTAATTTAATCTAGACCATTAGTCAAAATAATTTCATTTTACAAGAAAATGGTGGGACCATGAAAACTGTGATTTAAGAATTACACAGAGTGAACAGATTGAATATTTGCGTCTACAAACACAAACCGTGTGTGTGTGTGTGGGGGGGGGGGGGGGGTTTAGAATGGATTGTACACAATAGAATCATCAGTGTTAAATCTACTCTGAGAGAGAACACGTTGAATGAGATTGCAAAGTGTTACCTTGCCTCCCACCATCCACTCGCCTCCCACCATTTACTCCTCCACACTGTCCTCCAGATACTGGGGATCAAGTTCAGCCGGCTCTGAGGATGAGATAAAAGTACACAAATTACAGCCTTCACTGTATTGTGGAAGTCAGATTACTACAGACAGAGTACATGTCAATTTGGATGCGATACTCTGAGTGAGTGAAATGGACCTTTCCATTTGTACACTCTCAGAGTAATGGTGGTCCTTGAAACTAAAAGGTTTGAGAACCACTGGTCTAGGACTATATTACTCCAAACCTACCTTCTGGCACTGAGCCAACAGCAGCTGGCTGGCCGGGGCTGGTAGAGCGGCTCTCAGCGTCTGGAACTCTGGACTTAAACCGTTTGAAGCACAGGTCACCAGTGATGATGTGGGAGTTGATCCAAGACTCATACCGGTCCACTCTGGCAAAGACGGTGGGCTTTCTGGGACGAGCACAGCCCTCACTCCAGCTAACAACTCCAGACTGGACCCAGTCGGACCAGATATGCTTACGGCTGACCATTGGACCTCCAGAATCACCCTGATAAGACAGAAATTAACATTGTTTTACTCTTCAGTTCTAATCAATTATGGCTAAGATTATAATGGGATCTGAATGGCATATCATACATGACATGCGCCTTTGCCTCCCTTGTCCACACCAGCACAGATCATGTTGTCTGTGATCTGTCCTGGATAGTAACCGCGGCAGCGTGGGTTGTCAACAACTGGAACCTTGACTTCCTGCAGACACATCGGGGGCAGCAGACGGACTGTAGATGGAGACAATAAACAGTAGAACAATCTGATCAGTCTGCAGGCTCTCACTGTAGTGGCTGCCTTGGCTTAGATAGTCATAGTATTATCACTTCCAACCATGCGCCCATATTTTGGGAATGTTGTATTAAAACTCTGCAGTCTGTCAAAACATTATTCAATCGAATTCTACTGTACTTTGTCAAATATGATGACTTTGTCACCAGGGTGCCATTTTCACCATTTCAAGTGACATGTGATGTCATGCTCGTGCTCACCTCCCTCCTTGATGTCCCCCCAGCCAAGGACCCAGCTGGGAGTGCCGTGGCTGAAGACGCTGCCAGTGGCTGCCAGACACACACGTTTGATCTTCTTATTGAACGTGACAGGTGAAGTTAGCTGGAGCAGAGCCACGTCGTTGTCTGGTTTGTGATATCTTGGATGAGGCACAATTCTAGCAACATCTCTGGTCACTCCAGGTGGACCGGCCATCAGCTTTAGCTTCCCAAAGACAAGGCTCAAATCTTGTGGTCTGGAAAACAGAAATATCCCAGGGATATTATATATTATATTCTCTTTCTGAGTCAATTATTATTATTTCTTTTTTGTATTTTTTTTTATGTTCAAAAAAAGTGAAACTAGCTGATCTGCAAGCTCACAACGTCTCACATTGCGACACGTTGTGAGCTTGTAGATACAGTAGGCTATTTTCTATTGTTTGAAACGATTGTTATTGGTTGATTTGGGTCTAAACTGAACATTTTGCTATCTCAATCAGGCCCCCGCTGCCAAAGATTAGGCTAAACTTCAGTCTGTCTCATTTACCTCTTGTTCCTGTAGCAGTGTGCAGCAGAGAGTACCCATCTATTGTTGATCAGGGATCCACCACAGAGATGAAAACCAGTCCTGTTCTGAACACTGACCACAAAGGGCCATTGTTCTTCCTTGGCATCCGTACCTCCAACTATGTAGTTGGAGGTGTTGTTGTCGAAGGATGGACCAGGTTCAGGAGCGGCTGCACCAGAACCTGGAGAATACATATAATGTATATAATGAATACATTTGACTCCATTATAAAGTGACATTTACCCGTCAAATGTAATTTTACATTTGACTGTTAGGCCTGCTATATATACCAATCAAGGGTTAAAAATATGTGTTGCATCATCATCAAGTAGATACATAAAACAATTGCAATAAAAAACATTGTTATGAAACTTGTCTTACAGCTTCCGATGGTGGCAGAGAGAATCAGAAGACTTCCAACAAGGCAGACGTAACGATTGCACCATTTGAACTGGGCTGGACGAACTGGTGAGGACACACACACACACACACACACACACACACACACACATGGAGAGAGAGAGAGAGTGAGAAAAGCAGAGTGTAAAATCTTTGAACCTAAAAAGGAAGTTAAATAGCAATATATATAACAGCATTATCTAGTAGTATTTTTCTGTAAGTTGTAGTTGTAGTAAAATCTCTTACCATCTGTCATACTGCCAGTTAGTTCAAGCTCAGAGCCTTGCATGCTGCAGACAGCCATGGTGATGCCCGTCTGTTCCGTGTCAATACGAGATGGTGAACACGTTAATAAAATAGCCTAATTTATACACGTTCTGAGGCCCATGAGGGGAAACTCCGACTGCCAGACGCTACATTGCATCGCAAAATAGAGACACAAAATGATGTGTCACTGCAAATATCACAAATCACATGCTTCTCCAAGACTATTGTAGCAATTCAGTTATGCCAAACTTTGTTGTTCTCAACCCTTTTCGCATACTGTATGTATACTGTTTGCTATGACTGTGTGTGTAATGGAACACCAACTTCCACTGACTAATGCCCAAGGTCGCCTTAAGTTCTGTGCGGCAACAATGGACTGAGCTGAGACTGCATGTCTTCCTGCTGCGAACCATTCTGTCTCTCACTGTGCTCAAAAATGTTGCCATAGATGAGTGCATCATAGTCTTTACTTTCAAAGCGAGATGACAGGTTTTACCATCTAAACTTAATCTCTCCATCTGTTTTCCAGGCAAGCATGCTCCTCACTGTATTCATCATGGCCATGAGCAAATACTGTAGCTGAAAACATGACCAGATTGTAAATACAAATGTATTTATTTCACAGCAGATAGACTACATATTACATTTATCCTACATTCATCCTTAACCCTTGAATTCAATTAATTATTTCAACGGAGTAAAATCTTGTTTTATTTGATGGCCTTCCTGTCCTGGCATTTGGCCTTTGTACCCTCAAAAAATGGACAACCCCAAAGGCCAAGTGGCCTTTCCCCTAAAATGATGAAATGCCAGGCCTGAGAGCAGACCATCTCATCTCACAGCTAGGCTATACAGTGTAAACTTTCAGTTTTTATCTTTGGCAGACTAGGGCATGTGCACAAGTTAGTTGTGAGGGCCTTACACTTGGCTGGCCTCTCCAAAAGGAGTACTGTTCAGTGTGTGTGTGTGTGTGTGTGTGTGTGTGTGTGTGTGTGTGTGTGTGTGTGTGTGCGTGCGTGCATGCGTGCGTGCGTGCGTGCGTGCGTGCGTGCGTGCGTGCGTGCGTGCATGTACTCTACTCTACATACAGACAACGGAGAGTCGACAGAGGAAGAGGAAGGGGCTGGAGAGTCAACCGATGAGTCGACAGAGGAAGAGGAAGGGGCTGGAGAGTCAACCGTGGAAGAACAAGCCCCATCTTCCCAATCTTTCTCTTTCTCCCTATCGCCAATGCCCCTTCTAGATTTCACGAATGGGATGAATGAATTAATTAACACAGGGATTAAAATGACCCCGGCCAGACGCCCGGACAAACGCCCGGCTCCACAACCGCCACCGGCCAAATGCCCGGCTCCACAACCACCATCTTTGAAAACGGACGAAACTGACCCTGCCATGCCCCAGAAATCTGTGGCCTGGGTTCTTTCGCCCCCACCCATCCCTCCACGACCTAAACGAAAGAAGAACCTGGCCTCCCAACGAGCTGGGACAATACTGGGCCAAAACATGGCCTCCCAGCTGAACATGGCTCCACGACCTCAACGAGCTGGGACAATACTGGGCCAATACATGGCCTCCCAGCTGAACAATACATTCAGCCACTGATATCAGTTGGGTCCGATATTATACCCAGCAACAACCGTATCTGGACCCGATGCTCCTCTAGGCGCTTTTACTAAGCAGGCTCACAATATTTCTACTGTAATTTCAAATAGAGTGTCCAGGACAAGCAGTGGCTCTGCTAATCTAGCAAATTTAACTTACATACCCTGTAGGGACTATAGTACAGTAGAATGTCAAAAAATAAATCTGGGCCTCTTTAACATCAGGTCACTTTTAAACAAGCCCTCCTCTGTAAATGATCTAATCTGTGAAGAGAAGCTAGATATAATCTTTTTAACAGAGACTTGGCTGGGCACAGATGGAGCTGTTGCACTTGGCGTCGCCTGCCCACCAAACTATCATTTTATTCAATCAGTGCGCGAAGGAAAAAGAGGTGGAGGTTTGGCGTACATTTTCTCTGACATCTTTAAATTCAAGAACCTGTCTTTTGGAAGTTTTTCATCCTTTGAATACCAAGCTAACTTATTTGAGAGTAAATCCTCTGTTCTAATGATTACCATATATCGCCCACCAAAATGTAGCAAAGCCTTATTTCTTACAGAAATATCAGAACTTTTATCTATCTGTTCCACTGACTATGAGAGAACCTTGATTGCTGGCGATGCAAATTTACATGTGGATATTGTTACAGATGTTACTGCTATGAGTTTCTTACAGTTATTACATTCCCTTGATTTTGTTCAGCATGTTACCGGGCCAACCCACAATCAGGGCCACACCCTAGACCTGGTGATCTCTAAAGGGCTAAGTATTTCTATGGACAGGATCATCGCTAAGCCTGACTTATCGGACCACTATTTACTGTGTTTTAATATGACTGTCTCTGATCTAGAAAAATACAATAGAGAATATACTATAAAAAAGAGATTTTTCAGGGCATCGGCAGCAGAAGAGTTTGCTCGCCATCTTGCATGTGCACCCCCCCTTCCTGATATTCCCTCAGTAAATGATATGGTTCAACATTTTAATCTTAAATTAGAGTCAGCTCTGGATATAGTGGCTCCTATGAAAACTAAAAAGAAACATAAAGTAAAAGAAACACCCTGGATAAACGATCATATACGCTCACTCAAGAAACAATGCCGCAAAGCAGAGCGAGCTTGGAGAAAAAATAAACTAACTATCCATCTACAGATTTTTAAGTCATTAACAGCCACGTACAATAAAACCATGCGTCTGGCTAGGCAGGCCTATTTTTCCGGAATTATTAATGAGAACAAGAACAATGCTAGGGTCTTATTCTCCACTATTGAACGCCTCTTAAACCCCCCCCAGTCCTACAAGCAGTCACTCCTTGCCTCTAAAGCAAAGTGTAATGAGTTTGCATCCTTCTTTGACAACAAAATTGTGAACATTCGAGCTGGTATTATGAATAATACTGTCACAAATGCAAATGCAGTTAATGGTGCCATGTGTAAAAGTGTAGATAAATCTAGGGGCAGCCTAGTATCATTTTGTGAAATTGATGAAGAGGAACTTCGTAAAACCATATCGCAAATGACATCGTCTTCTTGCTCGCTGGATGCAATCCCCACACCATTTCTCAAAGAGGTTGTAGACTGTGTGATTGGAGATATCCTAAAAATAGTAAATAACTCTATACAATCAGGTGTCTTTCCAGAAACACTGAAAACGGCCGTAGTTAAGCCCTTACTCAAGAAACACAACCTCGACCCGTCCATGCTGTGTAATTATAGACCCATTTCCAATTTGCCTTTTCTGGGCAAGGTCCTAGAAAAAATTATCTTTCATCAATTGGATGTATTTCTGCAGAACAATAAGGTGCACAACAAATTCCAATCCGGCTTCAGGAAAGGACACAGCACAGAAACTGCACTTTTAAAAGTAATTAATGATCTTAGGGTGTCTGCTGATAACAAAAATGTATCCGTTCTCCTACTGCTGGATCAAACGGCGGCTTTTGACACAATTGACCATACAATTCTAATACAACGTCTTGAACACTGGGTAGGGCTGTCAGGCACAGCTTTGTCCTGGTTTTACTCCTACCTAACAGGCAGAAGCTACTTTGTTAATCTAGCTGACTTTGAGTCAAACAAACACAACATCTGCTCTGGTATTCCACAGGGCTCAATTCTTGGTCCTTTATTATTCTCCCTCTATATACTGCCGCTGGGAGAACTTATTTCCGCTCACGGTGTGAATTTCCATTTCTATGCTGATGACACCCAGCTGTACCTTTCGGTAGCTCCGGACGACCCCTGTGCTCTAGACCCATTGCTGACGTGTGTGTCTAGCATAAAATGCTGGATGAGTGAGAACTTTCTCAAACTAAATGAGGACAAGACAGAAGTTCTCATAATTGGTTCTACTGCGCAGAGAGAATCAATAATAAGTAGACTTGGTAACCTGTCTAAAGAAAGTAACACTTCTGTAAAGAACCTGGGAGTGATCATTGACGCTGAATTGAATTTTAATACACACATTAATCATGTCACCAAGATTGCCTTCTTTCACCTTAGAAATATTGCGCGAATTAGAGCCTATCTAACATTGGACGATGCAAAAACGCTGATCCACGCTTTTGTTTTCTCTCGGCTTGATTACTGCAACGCACTTCTCTCTGGTCTGCCAAAGAAAACAACTGACAGTTTGCAACTTGTTCAAAATGCGGCAGCCAGAGTTTTAACTAAAGCTAAGATGAGAGAACATATTACTCCAGTCTTAGCGTCGTTACACTGGCTCCCGGTTGTTTTTAGGATTGATTTTAAAATTATTTTACTTGTTTATAAAGCTCTAAATGGTCTGGCACCTTCGTACCTCTATGACTGCCTGCATAGATACGTTCCAAACCGCCCACTCAGGTCTTCTAGTGCTGACCTACTCGATGTGCCTAAAATGAAATATAAAAAATATGGTGAAGCAGCTTTCTGCTTCTACGGACCGACAGTTTGGAATAAACTCCCACTACACCTAAGACAGGCAGCCTCTGTGGATAGCTTTAAAGCACAGCTCAAGACCTATTTCTTTACTCTTGCTTTTAGCTGAATTATTTTTTTATCTCTTTGATGCTATTGACGTCCACACTGTTCTGAAATTGTTCTTCAATGTTTTATGTTTTTATTGTTCTGCTTTATTGTATTCATGTGTATTTTATTTTTTCTGTTAAGTAACTGTGCTTCATTTTCTGCTCTGTAAAGCACTTTGAGCTGCATTTCATGTCATGAAAGGTGCTATACAAATAAAGCTTTATTATTATTATTATTATTATTATTATTACTCATGAAGGCCAAATATCCCCACACCAAGTGTAGTCAAATTTGAGAAACAGACATCTCCTCACAAGATAAATTGATGTTTTATGCCATTTAAAATGATGGCTTCATAAATACAAATGTGTAGAATACTCTAATGGCAGTTTAAAAAAACTCACAACGCCACCATTTAGAAAACGCCAACGTGGATTATACACAAAAAAGCTGAAGCTTGTTTCCTTTGTGGTCCACCTTGAGACACAGAACAACACTTTACAAACTGTACAAACAACCCATGAAACAAAGAAAATGAAAATTGCTTCTATGAATTTAGAAGCAATACATATAGGACAGGCTGTACCCTAAGAGAATAATCCAATGGTGAGTGGGCTATGGGGTAGGGAAGTTACTGTATGTCATTCTTAAATCTTGCTAGGGAACGTAGGGATTTTCAGGGTTGAAGGGAGGGCATTCCACTGAGTAGTGGCTGCGTAATAACACATTTCCCCCCTTAAGTGTCTGGAAACTGGGGAGAGCAAGATTATCTGAACTTCCCCTGATTGAACACCTGTGAAGTATTTGGGAACAGAAGCATCTAGGATCCTGAAGACCAGACACAGAGCTGAGATACTCTCTCCTCCACTCTCCTGAAGTGGGCGGAGGTCTGAAACTTTGTCTTCAGTGGCTTGGAGATACCATTGTACCAGGAGGTACAAGCATAGTGACACTGAATGAGAGAACTGGCCACGGTCCTCATTGCACTACTGTTGGAGACATAGATAGCCTGCCCAAGAATCCTGTTCTTTGGTTGACCTTTGAGATCACCTTCAACTATTCAACCCACCATTTCCCAGTAGACAAAAAATAAAAACATGCTGTATGTTTCACAAGGTCACAATGTGAATTGCAAAAAGTATTATTTCGTTTTTGATACTTTCATCTCTGCGAAACTCCCATTTCAACATTGTAACCACCACAAATGAATGGAAAGTTCTGAAATCAAATGACTCTCAGTATCAAGACATGAGATCACACCCTGCTGACTTGGCCAAAACGTGTGGGAATGTTTTTTTACCCGTTTGAGTTTTAAATAGCCTGCTTTAGTAAGCTTGAATATGGATATATATGAAAATTTTTGCTACTGACATACAAAATGTTTCGACAATAATATTACCAGAAACGCATAAAGAAATAGCCCTGAATGAACATAACAGGTCTGTAACTCTGTGAGTGTACACATTTACACATGTACCGGTACATTTGTAAACTCTTAGAGTTGAGAGGTCCTTGCAAATAGAACTTTTTAGAACCACTTGTACCGGTTGAACTTTTCTGAAGAAAACATGTAGACTGTCATTCAGTAATTGGGTCTTATGATCAAAATAATAACATTATAATGGGTGTGTACAAAAATCGTGTTTGTTACAGTCAAGAGTAAGACCAAGTCTCTGCTACGGACACATTTTGGGGCGGCAGAGGCTCAGGGGTAGAGTGGCCGGTAGATCGGCCGGATGGGAACAGAGGTTCCCAGTTCGATCCTGGGCTCCCCCAGAGTTAGTGTCGTAAGTAAGTACAACCTTGAACCTTGATAGATCCCAACAAGGGTTGATGCAGGGGCTTGCAGGCAGCACTCTTTTGGAAGGACAGCTTCATCCAAGCTGAATTACTTTTATTTGTTCTCAAAACTTTAAATTTCAAGGACCCCCAAGACTCAGAGATTATGCAAATGGCAGTGACAGACATGTAAGGGTCCCTGGACCCCACTTTGAGAACCACACTACAGGCTTACACAGTTATACAAGAAAGCAATAGAAAGTGGAGTGGTCCAGGCACTGGGGCTTCTAATCCAGCCTGACAGCGTGTCGCGGGTTCGACTCCCAATCTCTATGACCTTTGCTGGGTGTCACTCCCATCTCTCTTTCCTATTTCCTGTCAACCTACTGTACACTATCAATAATGACAAAAATAAACATTTAAAAGAGTAAGTGTGGGACATGCAATGTCTTCAAGCAGATAATACCTACAAGCTCACAATGCTTGACCTTTTTCGGTGCATGACACCAGCGCACACAGATGAGAAAGGATGACCTTGACCACCATTAGCCAGGGAGGCCTCCTGCCAGAGAAAGAAAAGCAGCAAACAGAGATATGAGCAATGGCGCCGCCCTAGGGGGAAAATAAAATAAAAGCATCCACTTAAATAAAACGTATAATCATGTTATTTTGGACAGAAAGTATGCTCCTTAGTTTGTAAATGTTTTTTTTTTTGATCATTATTACATATTTGGTTTTAAGAAAACTAACAGTTGAGTAGTGTTATATTGTACATTGATGATGGTTTAATCTTTTATTTCTTACATTAATTATTTTTTATCTTGTTTTATACATTAAATATGTTTTATCTTATACAGTTTAAGTTTGTTATAGCTATATACTAAATAAATAAATAATGCATTTTATATGATAATCATATAACAAGCTTCATGTCTTTTCTCTTTGGCTTCACTGTCAACTGAAGATTGGCAATATCAATTGTAGACTTATTTATTTTATTGCAGGCTTGAGGTTTGACTTATGACTACACAACTGTTAACCATACTGCCTCCATGGGAGGGGTATGGGAGTGAAAGAGACTAGTGGAATAGACCATATACAAGTTATGTATACAAGTTTTATGCCCATACATGGAGATCCCTATCTGAACCAGCCACACAGATATGGGCCATGCCTTGGCCATCTGGGGTAGTGATAGCCTATATATCGATGACATCGGGGATCTTCATATATGGGTATAAAAGGGATTCTGGGGAATACCCATATGGACTTTTACATATAGGTGAGTGTGTGTACATTCACACACACACACACACACACACACACACACACACACACACACACACACACACACACACACACACACACACACACACACGCGCGCACACGCACACACACACACACACACACACACACACAGACACACACACACACACACACACACACACACATACACACACACACGCACGCACACACACACACACACACACACACACACACACACACACAACCTTTATAACATACTATCTTCTATTGTTCTTGTTCTAGAAACTTGTACACTTATAACAAGTTGTAAGGACAACTTGCTTTATGTTTATTTCCAACTGCCAGAAAAAAAATAAGAAAAAAAACGTTGCCACTAGAGGGTAGCATTGGTGCAAAAAAAGAAAGAACATTCTTTCTTCTTTAAATATAACCCTGTGTGTATGCTGTGTCACAGGAGAGGAGCACATGGTCCACGGACACCATCACTATGGCTCACTATGGTTATTTGAATTTGATTGAATAAACAAAACCAATAAAAAAGACAAAAAAATAAAAAATAAAAATCTATACTATAGACTCGAGTTTTCAATTATTATATTATAATGATAATGGATGACAGGGTGACAGAGCGCCATCATTTTAGACTATGACGACAGTTGACGATAGGCCCATGATAATTCATTCAAGCAAGTTGAATTCATGTTATTATAATTAATTTGGCTAATAAAACCTCCTCACTAAATATTTTGTTAACATAATTAGGCCTATTTTTTCCCTTCCCATTTTAGGTAAAGTGGCCAGTTAAAGTTAATATATTGATAACAAACAATCAAATAGGCCTAGATAAAGTTTGGTAAATTAATTTGGTAAACTATTTATTTTTAGAAACAAAGTAGCCTACTAAAATAACTGCGAGCAAAGCCTCCGTATAGGATTTCAAACACAAACTAAAACGTATCAATGATTATGTTGAGTTTAGGCCTATAGGTCTATGACGTTATTTATGTAGGCCTATACATTTGTTCATGAACTTTTTTTAAATTACATTTCTTCAACAGGCTATAGGCCCAATGAACATATAACAAATAAAGAGAAAATAACTTATGGGCCTAATCCCGCATGGCTAGTTTTAAAAGTTTTGAATTTGCATATTATGTCCTTGAACTTGCATGCAATAACAATTTGAAAGCCGTTCCTGTATAATAAAAGTCAGCTATTTAGTCAAGTGTCCGAGTCTGGACTTACGGGTAAGCTACATCTAAAACTAAAACAAATAGTGTTTTGTGTAAAGCACACTCTTATGGCTTAACGAGTTCTGTAGATCTTGTTTAAGACATTCTCCTAAGCCTGCTGAGAAAGGGTTCATGGACAGGTCGACCGTGGCGTTAAGGTTATACAAAGGGACAATGAATGCAGAACAGAAAAGTAGCTCTATACCTGAGCATGTGTGCAGAATAGATTATGTAGAAATGTCTTCCCTTCCCCTCAGAGACGTGGTCTACAGACAAACACACATCTGTCAAAAACAAAAACACATGGGAACGGAACGGCCTGTGCTACATCATCGTCACAGACATTACCACACGATATTCGTCTGAATTGTCTCCATGCATGGAGTCCCCTGCAGGCTCCCCGTTATGGCAGATCGGGAGTTGATAAGGGTCAGGTGGGTTTGTCAGCGTCAAACTGTCAATAATGAGTGGTATTTCTGTTTTGAATCAACAATATTAACTTTGTTTGGCAACTATACAAATTATGCAGCCCTATTAGGTCTATGGCTAACCCTTGTGGGTGTGACTCACTGTATGAATTGAACCAAATTAACATTGATCTTACAATATAAATTGGGAAATATTAAATGGGGGTCTGTCTAATTAATGCATGTCAAACTGGGGTTCCTTGAAATTAAAATGTTTGCGAATAGTTATGGGGGGGGGGGGGGGTCCCTGGCATATATTTTCAAATGGGGGTCCACGGGCTAATAAGTGTCAATTTGGGGGTCCTTGACATGATGAAATTCCCATTTATTTTACTGGACCCCAATGTCACTTTATAGCCTAAGGCTTGATCTTGATAGGTTTACAGTCCGACTCCGAGTATAGCCTACTTACAACTTTAGAGTCTGGCAGCAGTGTAGATTATTGCATCACTTGCATGCCTAATTGGCCTATAAGGCAAAAGTGCAGCTGCGCCTGCTACAAATGCCAAATCATACACAGTCTGATCAGTTCGTGGCGCGTGAGAGCAACGTTTTGTCGTGTTTATTGTGCGTGGATCACTGGGTCTTCTCTCTCCACAGAAGTTGTGTTCCTCAGTCTTCAGCTCCTTCCTTGCTGACACACAAGTCTAAATAAAAGAGACCATTTGGGGCCACCAATGCTCCCATTCAGACGACACCTGGTCAAGTTTGAAAACACGAGCGGGGCCGGGGTATTTGATTTAGAGGCAATTAGAGAAGACAACTAACTAGCCTACTACGTCAGGATGTGTAGGCTATTTTAGGACTGGTGAAAGGGGGGCGTTAATTAGGCCGCAGGCCTGTTGTTCTGTTTCATGTGACCCAGCTATAGGCGCAGCGCAAGCTGTTTAACGTCATCATTGTGCAAACAATTAAAATGTGTGAATTCGTTGAACGGGGTCCGCATGCTGATATAAACAGACATTTTATTCCAATGGGATGTGTTAGTAGTAGTGGGCCTATGCTGCAAGAGCTAATTGGTAACAGAGGCCATAGGCTAACAGTTATCAACAGGTGACTCTTAAGCTATACACAATCATTGAAAGCAATCTATTTATTCTTCATTTAGGCCTAACTATGTAAAATAAAATATGCCTATAAGGGTAATAATAATAATAATAACAATAGTTGTTATTAAGGGTAACAACAACAACAACAACAACAACAACAACAATAATAACAATTGTCTATACATAATACTAATAATAATGGAATTAAATTGTAAAATAAATAAGTAAATAAACAAAACAAATGTAAAACCTGTTAAAACAAGTTAGTACTACACAATGTCACAACAGATTGTTATAGTAGCCTACAACATCGGCCACTCACCCTCAGGGTTCGTTTTATTTACTGAAAGCAGAGCCTTTTAATATTTGGCTGTTGTGCTATAGTGTATTAATTAAACACTTGACCCAGTGAGCCAGGTTTGACGTTCTTCAAATGTAACCATGTTCTGGTGTCACAATAAGGTCTCTCTAGCATAGACATAGTAATGCTCTCACATGACAGCCAGCCAGGTTTGTAATACTGCATGTTTTGACTTTCTGTCTGTGTTGTTTAGTGATTTCTTTTACTCTGATGTGTTTAAAAGTGTTAAAACACTGTGGCATTCGTTCAACTTGTACGGAATATAATAGACCTATGACCGGCTGTCTCCAGGCAGGGGCGCCAGGATGCCGAACTTGACCACCATGCATAAATGTTATCTATCCTTTGTTTAATAATACACACAAATCATTTCGTTTTTATCTTATGCTATCTTGTCTTCATTTTAATTAGGCGGGGTTTTTTTTCTTCCATAAAAGGTTCCTTTATATTCCACATTTTATCATCTCGGACAAGAGCCAGAATTAGGCTTCTGCTGAGGGGCGTTTTTGATATGAATTAACACTCTGTGATGACATTAACATCAATCTAAACGAACACCAAATGCCAAAGTGATGGAGATAAAGAGTTGCTGATTCCCATAAGACGGATTTACTTGTGTGTCAGATATCATTTGCGTCAATAGCATCTGTACGCCCAGACACAACCTGGATTGGAGCCAATGAGTGCGCTCCAATGAGTGACGTTGCCATTAGGCTACTGGTGGCCTTTCTGTGACTCGCTGTCCTGGGGCAGAGTGGCCTCTCAGTGAACCCAGGCTATGGACAGCAGCATGGTCGCTCTTTGCTTCCAGTCCAGTTTACAGTTTACAGTTTAGGCATTTAGCAGACGCTCTTGAGCCAGAGCGCGACTTAGCAAGGCAATACATCAATACAATATAAGCAAGGTAATATATCAATATAATAAGCAAGGTAATAATAGTACACTAACATTGGTGGAAAAAGTACTATAGGTCTACATGTTTTATTAAGTAATATAGCCTATCAATACTGCAATGTAGAAATACTCTGTTACATATTAATGTATATCATTGTATATTTATTTAAATCATTGTACATTTTATTTATATCACTGTGGCATTTATAAATGTGTGTATTTATATTTTATTTTTGGACCCATGGAATTCCATATTACTAGTAAAAGTCTGGAATTCAATTTTACTTAGTAAAAGTACAAAAGTATTAGTATCAAAATCAAAATGTACTTAAAGTAACTAACTAAAGTTTTAAAATATAATTGTAGTGGAGTAAAATTACAATATTTGAATCCGAGATGTATAAGTAAAAGTATTGGAAATACTCAAGTAAAGTACAAATACATGTTTTAGTAGGCCTACAGTACTTAAGTAAATGTACTATAGTTACTTTCCACCACTGTACACTAACACTACACACCGCCAACACCCCGATACGCCGAGTCTATTAATTTATCATACATAATTACACAAATGAACTTTCAACAGTGTTTAGTTCTGAAATGCCCACAGGCCACATGAAAATGTCACCAAATTACGCACGGCCCTTTTCTGTCTAATTTCCCCTCCTTTTTTGTGTTTGTTGTTGCCGGTATTATGGTTTATTATTTAGTAGTTCTATAGTCACCATATATTTCTGTCTGAACTGCGCGCGGGGGGGGGGGGGGGGGGGGGGAAGAAAGAAAGACAATCGTTAATATTAACAGTAACAGCAGAGACAAACCTCCACAAGGATGCAACTGAATTACGCACAATTGATAATGAGTGAACTAACAAGCACTGCTCTGACAGCAGCCTTACAGTATGTAGATTAGGATGCGATCAGTCAAAGAGGACGTATTCGTGTTTATTTAGTGCAATACATAACATAACAATAACTCGTTTGGGATGACCGGAGCCCGGCGGAGACGTGCGTATTGTGTGCGCTTTGACGCGCGGGAGAACGTCGACATCTAGAATAGATGGATAAACATACCGCGCGCAGAGCACTTGACTCGTTGATCCTTCATTATATGAGGAATGTATGGGCTGGTCTAAATTCATAAAACGGATCTTAATCTGACCTCTGCCCGCCAGTTGACCTCGTGTCACAGGATTGAACCCCGACAGGCTTTCTGCAAACAAGCTGTGATACCCTGGCTGGATTTAACATATAGCGCGTTATAGCTATTACAGTGTCAGTACGTTGGCTATAGCCTCAGGCTTACACCATTAAGTTAACCTTCAATTCATATATTATTTCTAGGTCTGCATTGATTGCTTGATTGATTGAATATTTTAATAGCAGTTTGCCTAAAAATGTATAGTCTACGGTTCACTGAAACAAGGTCAACTAAAAGGATAGCTGTAGGCTTGTTTGCATTGGGTTCCCTTATAGGCTCAATTCATACAACATTAAATGACAGACAAATAACTATACACACTATAGCCTGCTATGCAAAAATACTATCATAGCATCCAGGTTGTCCTTTTGTGTTCTTGTAACTCTGAGCGTGTAAATACAATCTAGCTTATAAACATTCATAAATGTGTACACTCTTTCTTGGTGTCAAGCAAAAAACATGGGTTTGCACTGTGTAACAAACTGAAACACAATACGCTACACAGAAGCATTGCGGGCCATACTATCAGTTTAGCAGTAATCACTCTCTGTGATTCCAACGGGAGTCTGCAGTCTAATTGTGTGCGAGAGACCATCGTCCATTATCCTCAACAGGATTTTAAACAGGTCAAGAGTTCATTGTGTTTATCGTGGGTGATTAAGGTCACAAACTCTGGGATTATAGGCAATATTTGAAAGGAAAGCGCGGATATGAGGCTGGACGCAGACGTATAGCTATGTTTATGTATTACAGCTTTAAGCAAAAATGACCAAAGTAATGTCAAACTAATTTGGCCAAATGCCATCCATTTAGGTTAGATTATGCATACGAATAATCATATTTTATTGTACAAATGACGTAGCCTATTGTCTTCTAGGCTAAAATGTATTTTAATTAAAAGCTGCCATAGGGCAGTTTTATTGAGTAAGCACCATTAACCTATATGTAGGCTGTGGTTGTCATTTAAAATTTATTTTAGCACCCTATTATTTTAACCCTAGGGTTATTTTTGGGTCAATGTTTTCCATTTGCTTTGTTATTAAGACTATAGCCCGATCTGATGTGAAAAATGTAAAAATAATGTATGACTTTATGACTTGGGGCCATAAATATATATGGCGGATGCAGCATATTGTTGAGATCTCAGGTTGAGATGGCCCTAGAACTGTCTAATTCTATCTAGAGCAAGGAGGTTGTGTTATTTAAACCCTCAGTCTGACCTGATCTGTGCCTTAGATATTTTGCTAAAATAATTATGTGTGTGTGTGTGTGTGTGTGTGTGTGTGTGTGCGTGCGTGCGTGCGTGCGTGCGTGCGTGCGTGCTTGCGTGCGTGTGTGCGTTTTGTAACTTGAACTTGAACTTTTATAAAAACTTTAATAATTAATTATTAATTAATATTAACTGCTTATTAAACACGTAATGTTTTTATTTTTATTTCATAGCTATTTGTAGTATATCAAAACTAAATATAGCCTAGGCCTATGTAATTGGGGGTAGGCTACTTTTTGAAACTGAACTTTCTTTCACTTTAATATAAAAAGATAGTTGAACACCATTAGAAATAAGGTAGGTTATGAATGCACATTTTGTGGTCGATTATTTTCCTTTACTGAGATCTCATCAGTTTCTTGTGCCTTTTATATAACAAACTATGACGTGTGATTATTTCGATTTTGTACGGTGGTATGCTAATACTAGCAACAGTAAACATACAGTTTTAGCATAGATCAAATAAGATGTGAAATAACAATGGTATGGGATGTAGGAATAGAAGATTAAAGTGATCAGGCACCCAATGGTAGAATATCAGCCCATAGCCCGAAGGGAAAGTCGCACTGTGATTGGCTAGTTGCTAATCAGGCAACCACTGACACTAATGCTCCCATTCATTAATAATTTGTGTGTTGTGTAGTAAACATTCTACACAACAAAGAGGTTGTTTAATGGCTATAAAGGGTGTATTTCGAGGAAAAAACGAAATGTGGGCCAATTAGGCTGGTAGGCCTAGCCTATAATTGGCCTACATTTAGTATGTGGAATTAAGCACCTATTATGTTGTATAGGCTATATAGCCTATGGTTCTCAAAGTGTGGTCTGGGGACTGGGGGACTCCCTCGGGTCCTTAGGAGGGTTCCAGCAGGGCCGGGATCCCCAGCTAAATTAGTTTTTATAGCATCAAAATCAGTTACCACTTTACTATTAACCCTATATCAGCCATTTGAAAACAGCAGATAATAGGTTGATCAGAAGTTGTGATCGGCTATTTAAAAAGAAAAATCT